>NC_040018.1:32754588-32773108 GCF_000972845.2 Larimichthys crocea | reverse complement strand
CTTTAAATGTGGTACACACAAAGGTACACTATTTCATTGCCTTTGGGAATGTTCCATTATCCAGGAATTTTGGAAGGAGATAATTACAACTTTGTCTAAGGTTATTGATACATCTCTCCCAGTATGCCCTAAGCTTTGTATACTGGGACTTTTCCCAAAAAATTGTGCACTCAGTAAGTATGAGAAATCAATGGTCATATATAGTCTACTTGAAGCAAAGCATAAAATTGCTTTGTCATGGAAATCTATGTATAGGCCATGTAAACAAAAGTGGGCAGAAGGACTATTGCATTGTATTGCTATGGAGAAATTGACATACTTGATCAAGGGGAAATATAACAGATTTGTTAAGATCTGGGATGCGTTTATGGAATTTGTGAAAGGAGGAGGTCTATCCGATACTGTGTAACTTATTGTCCTTTGTTTGCTCATGTCACTCTTTTATTTTACTAACCAGTGTTAATGTCCAGATTCTATATCTATTGTTGTCTCTGATGATTGTGTCTGTTAATGTGCCTTTTTGTTCCTTTTGTTCCTGTTGTTTTGTTTTTGTGCATATGTGCCTGTTTGCTAATTAAGTGAAAAATCAATAAAGATATTTGTCAAAAAAAAAAAAAAGACGCCTCAGTGCCGCAATTAACAGAATAACGCTTGCTACGAGATATTGAAATACATCCACACCGCAGACATGTTGACTCTTGTCCAGATGCTGGCTGCACTTCCTGCTTGCGTCATCACAATTCTGTTTCAGCCATGTTGTTTCGATGATGTGGGTCTTTTCGGTGGCCGAATTTTCGGTGCATCCCTATATGAGTGCTGTAATGTCCATGTTTGCATGCTGAAAGAGGATGTGCTGGTCTGACCCCCCTCCTCCTTTCAGGGTGGAGCCTGCTGGAGTCCGATGGTTGAGACCAGGTCTGAGGAAGTGTAAGTGTGTTTTTAATTTGATTCATGAATACAAACCATCTTCAAACTGTGACATCACTCCTTCAAATCTCTGATGTCATCATCAATAAATGAACAGATGATAGATTAATAACCGTCTTGTTCTCTCCATCAGATTCCTGTGAACTCACAGTCGACACAAACACAGTACACAGAAACATCAAACTGTCTGACAACAACAGGAAGATGACACGTGTGGATGAGGATCAGTCACATCCTGATCATCCAGACAGATTTGACTCCTACTGGCCTCAGATGCTGTGTAGAACTGGTCTGACTGGTCGCTGTTACTGGGAGGTCGAGTGGAGAGGAAGAGTTCATATATCAGTGAGTTACAGAAGAATCAGAAGGAAAGGAGGCAGTGAAGACTGTGTGTTTGGAAGGAATGATCATTCCTGGAGACTGAAATGCTCTGATGATGGTCGTTACTCTGTCAGTCACAATAACAGATCAACATCCATCTCCTCCTCCTCCTCCTCCTCCTCCTCCTCCTCGGTCTCTGACAGAGTAGCAGTGTATGTGGACTGTCCTGCTGGCTCTCTGTCCTTCTACAGAGTCTCCTCTGACACACTGATCCACCTCCACACCTTCGACACCACATTCACTGAACCTCTTTATCCTGGGTTTGGGTTCTGGTTGTCTGGTTCTGGTTCTTCAGTGTCTCTGTGTGGTCTGTAGGACGGAGAGTCTCCTCCTGTGAGACAAACATTGTCTCTGCTGAACAGATGAGTTGAGTGTGTCCTCTCATGTATGCAAGCTGTTTGTAGCAGTAGTTGTTGGATGTATAAACTTGACCTTGGTTCACACGGTCCAGCAGAGCTTGTTAGTGAGGTCTGATAGCCATGAGCATATTCCATTGTAGCCACCAGCTACAGTTAGATAAGTAAATCATAATAATGACGAATACTCCTTGAGCATCTTTTGCAGACTGTCTTGCGCATTTGTAGAACTGTTCCTCTTGCAAGAATAAAATGACAAAACCTTTAAGGACTCAGGATCTTTATTTTGTGTTGGTGAGTGGTTTCCAGCAAATTTCAGCAACAATGAGCAGAGAGCATGATGGGATACATGTAAGGACAACACTAAGAAGAAGAATAACGTACTTACAGTGGGTACGGAAAGTATTCAGACCCCTTTAAATTTTTCACTCTGTCATTGCAGCCATTTACTAAAATCAAAAAAGTTCATTTTATTTCTCATTAATGTACACTCAGCACCCCATCTTGACAGAAAAAAAACAGAAATGTAGAAATTTTTGCAAGTTTATTAAAAAAGAAAAACTGAAATATCACATGGTCATACGTAATCAGACCCTTTGCTTAGTATTGAGTAGAAGCACCCTTCTGAACTAGTACAGCCATGAGTCTTCTTGGGAATGATGCAACAAGTTTTTCACACCTGCATTTGGGCATCCTCTGCCATTCTTCCTTGCAGATCCTCTCCAGTTCCGTCAGGTTGGATGGTGAACGTTGGTGGACAGCCATTTTCAGGTCGCTCCAGAGATGCTCAATTGGATTTAGGTCAGGGCTCTGGCTGGGCCAGTCAAGAATGGTCACAGAGTTGTTCCGAAGCCACTCCTTTGTTATTTTAGCTGTGTGCTTAGGGTCATTGTCTTGTTGGAAGGTGAACCATCGGCCCAGTCTGAGGTCCTGAGCACTCTGGAAGAGGTTTTCTTCCAGGATATCTCTGTAATTGGCTGCATTCATCTTTCCTTCAATTATAAACCAGTCGTCCTGTCCCTGCAGCTGAAAAACACCCCCATAGCATGATACTGCCACCACCATGTTTCACTGTTGGGATTGTATTGGGCAGGTGATGAGCAGTGCCTGGTTTTCTCCACACATACCACTTAGAATTAATGCCAAAAAGTTCAATCTTCGTCTCATCAGACCATAGAATCTTATTTCTCATAGTCTGGGAGTCCTTCATGTGTTTTTTGGCAAACTCTATGCGGGCTTTCATATGTCTTGCACTGAGGAGAGGCTTCCGTCGGGCCACTCTGCCATAAAGCCCCGACTGGTGGAGGGCTGCAGTTATAGTTGACTTTGTGGAACTTTCTCCCATCTCCCTACTGCATCTCTGGAGCTCAGCCACAGTGATCTTTGGGTTCTTCTTTACCCCTCTCACCAAGGCTCTTCTCCCAAGATTGCTCAGTTTGGCTGGACGGCCAGGTCTAGGACGAGTTCTGGTCGTCCCAAACTTCTTCCATTTAAGGATTATGGAGGCCACTGTGCTCTTAGGAACCTTGAGTGCTGCAGAAATTCTTTTGTAACCTTGGCCAGATCTGTGCCTTGCCACAATTCTGTCTCTGAGCTCCTTGGGCAGTTCCTTCGACTTCATGACTCATTTGCTCTGACATGCACTGTGAGCTGTAAGGTCTTATATAGACAGGTGTGTGCCTTTCCTAATCAAGTCCTATCAGTTTAATTAAACACAGCTGGACTCCAATGAAGGAGTAGAACCATCTCAAGGAGGATCAGAAGAAATGGACAGCATGTGAGTTAAATATGAGTGTCACAGCAAAGGGTCTGATTACTTATGACCATGTGATATTTCAGTTTTTCTTTTTTAATAAATTTGCAAAAATTTCTACATTTCTGTTTTTTTTTCTGTCAAGATGGGGTGCTGAGTGTACATTAATGAGAAATAAAATGAACTTTTTTGATTTTAGTAAATGGCTGCAATGAAACAAAGAGTGAAAAATTTAAAGGGGTCTGAATACTTTCCGTACCCACTGTATATGTCTAGAGAGGTCCACAGGGCACCAACGCCTCACCCCTGGGGGAGGAAAGGAGATGGACCAGATTCACCTTCACTAGTCTCAGTGCTGTTGTGGAACGACTCTTGTCCAATCAGATTACTCGCTGTGAACTACCTGTTGTGTAATATATGATATCTGCAGTTTGTAGGCTTCACTGTACGTATAGATTTCTGTGTCAGGACAAAAGGAAAGGATGATTATCAATGGGCCACATTGATCATATCAGTCATTGATTATTACATGAATGTGACTGTTTGAATAAAGACTTTATACTGCTTAATAATCATTGAATAATTATACAGACATGCACATGTATTAATTCTAACATTATATTTAAATCTTTTTATCATTTCTTAACACAAACATCATGTAGCTAATCTGTTCACCAGCAGCAGAGGGATGAGGCGACACATCAATGAGGAGAAATGCTCCTCATTTAAAGGAGGTCATCATTTAAGAGGAACTAAGGAGGTCACCTGGGTCTGCTGGATCAGCGGTTCTGTAGGAAGTTCCCCTGATCTGAATCTGAATCAGGAAGTTACACCAGTCAGCTGTCAGCTCATCTGTTGTAATTAGATTATACTTGTTAAAAGATGAGTACTAGAGCACCACTAGTACTGATCAGACATGGTCCAAGGGCCGGACACCGGGTCATTGATGCATGTGTGGTCCGATCCAACAGACTGAGTGATCAGTGAACAGTACACTCCCAGAAAGTCATGACTAAGTCACATAAACGAGTGTTTATTAAAACATTACGACGTCCGCATGAGGAAACCCACGTCACATTTTCATTTTCTGGTTAAGAGTGGATTATCTTAAGTCAGCGTGATCAGTCAGCATAGGTCTATCTGCGCGTGTTGGACATCGTGGACGTAACATGACAGACAGACAAACATGACTTCCAGTCCTTCGGTATCGTTTTGACCTCTGCCGTGGGTCTTGTTGCCATGACAACGACGTTGTGAAATTTGCTGAGTCACTCTGTGACAGGACAGTTTAGTGTAGAATAATATAAGGATACAGATGTTCAGTCTGTTTGAATCTTTGAAACTGATGAACTCTAAACTCTGAAGTAAATCCTTAAAAACACTGACATGACCTTTGACCTTCAGTGTGATGTCTGAAAACAGGAAGTGCTTTAAAAACTGTCTCAAGCGTCTCCGAGACTAAAAATAAACCTGCAGTACTTTATTGACTGAAGTTACATCACACTTTAACATGGACTATAGCTACAGGTGCTGCTGAAACCAAGAACAACAACTATCAGTACTGATACTGCAACTATCACGACTGTTGCTTTAAGTATTACTTTAGTTACTGCTCCTGCTATAAGAACAGCAGTTCAGTTTTTGAGAGGTTCAGCTGGAGGTGATGTTCCTTCATCCATGTGGAGATATCTGAGAAACATTCAGAGACCAGAGCAGAGAGCAAGGGGTCCTCAGGAGGACATGACAGATACAGCTGAGTGTCATCTGCATAGCGGTGATAGGAAAGGCCATGTGAGTGGATAATCAGACCCAGGGAGGTGGGTAGGTAGCAAATAGAAGGGGCCCCAGCACTGAGCCCTGGGGTACCCCTGTAGTGAGGTGATGAGAGGAGGACATCTGTCCAAGCCAGGATACACTGAACAAGGCCCTGTCAGGTAGGATTCAAACCAGGAAAGAGACGAACCAGAGATGCCCATGATTGAGGATAGAGAGGAGGATGCAATGGTTTTAGCAGAGCTTTTAAAGAAGTTAGTCTGTATCACAGGTCTAACTTTGACTTGATAACACTTCACCACAGTTTACAAGAAACTGAACTGAATTCACACCTCCAGCCTGTGATGAACAGGAAAGAACCCTGACAAAGATCTTCATTGCACTCCTGTAATGTCTAGATAACGTAATTTAAAGGTCAATTTTAAACTTGAGATGTGTGAAGGTCGTCCTCCCACTGGCTGAAAGAACATTGTGTCACAAACAAAGGAGACTGGGAGGTTTCTCTCTGAGTCCATCACGACTGTCCAAAGTTTGCCAACAGAGGTCCAGAAAGTTGCAAACTAAGCAGACAGGAAACATTTTACAGTCACTGTGACTTAATTTAGAACACAGCTGATCTGAGTCAAGGTTATAAAGTGAACAAATATTTCCTTAACCTTAACTGTGGACGGTCAGTTTGTCATGAACACATCAGGATCGTCTCATGACCTTGCGTCTGCCGGACATCCTGTCAGAGAATCTGAAGTCTCTTCTATGGAAGACATTAAAAGTCTTAATTAGCTGTCTTAACAAATGCTATTACTTTAAACTAACAGGAAACAGGAAGTCGTAGCTTGGCCAGTTTGACCTTGAAACAGGTTTTAAATTTAATGTGGTCTTAAAAAGTCTTGAGTTTATCTCTCCAGACTAAACATGGTTTAACAGGTTTGTGTAAATATAGACTCAGTAGATGACCTCAAACTGTCCAGATAGAAGAATATTAAGCATGAGAAGAAGCTTCAATGACACTTTTGACCATTTATATTCACATATAATCCTACATATAATCATACATACATATGTATGAGAGAGAGAGTAGTAGTCCAATCCAATCCAATCCACTTTATTTATATAGCACGATTTAAGCAAACACAGGGTTTCCAAAGTGCTGCACAATACGATAGAACACAATAAATAACACTATAGAAACACAACAAAACATCAAGTAGATAATAGAAAGATAAAAAAACAATAAAAATAAAAATAAAATGAATAAAAGGCACTAGATAAAATAAATAAAAACAGACAAAAATAAATATGTAAATAACAAAATGCATGTATACACATAAAATCAACCATCTACATGGTGTTGAAAGCCAAAGAGAAGAGGTGGGTTTTAAGAAGGGTTTTAAAATGAGACAGAGAGGAGGCCTGTCTGCCTGTCTGTCTTGCAGCGGCAATTCGTTCCATAGCTTCGGGGCTGCAACGGCAAATGCTCGATCCCCTCTGAGCTTAAGTCTAGCTTTAGGGACAGTCAGGAGCAGCTGGTCAGCTGACCTGAGGGAACGGCTAGGCGTGTAGGGGTGCAGCAGCTCAGAGAGGTAAGGTGGGGCAAGGCCATTCAACGCTTTAAAAGCAAATAAAAGAACTTTAAAATGAATCCTAAAATGAACAGGCAGCCAGTGGAGTGAAGCTTAAATCGGTGAAATGTGCTCAAATTTGCTTGTGCCAGTTAAAAGACGTGCAGCAGCATTTTCTACCAGCTGAAGACGACTGATCGAGGAACCACTAACCCCCAAATAAAATGCATTGCAGTAATCCAGCCGAGTGGTCACAAAGGCGTGGATTGCGGACTCAAAGTGTCTCTGAAGGACTGGTTTTCTTTTTGTCAGCTGCCTTAACTGAAAAAAGCTGGACTTCACCACAGCTTTAATCTGGCAGTCAAACTTAAGCTCAGTGTCCACTTTTACCCCTTGATTTTTAACAATTGGGATGCGATAATGTGCCAAGGGACCCAGATCAACTAAAGGGGGGGTCCCAGAAGTGCCACCAAAGACTATGACTTCTGTCTTTTTCTCATTAAAATTCAGAAAATTTAAAGCCATCCATGCTTTAAGATCCTCTAGACACATTAGTAGCGGTTTGACAGAGTAAGAGTCCGCCTTTTTGAGAGGGACATAGATCTGGCTGTCATCCGCATAGCAGTGGAAGGATATGCCATGTTTCCTGAGGATGGAGCCAAGTGGGAGTAGGTAAAGGCAGAATAAAAGAGGGCCAAGCACAGAGCCCTGTGGGACCCCACATGAGAGAGGAGCGGTGGAGGACACAGAGTCATCAAGGCTGACACAGAAAGTCCGATGTGACAGATAGGACCTGAACCATTGCAGTGCCGTGCCACTGATGCCCACCCACTGCTCCAGACGAGAAATCAAGATTTCATGGTCGACCTTGTCAAAAGCTGCAGTCAAATCTAAAAGTACAAGGACAACACAGTGACCAGAGTCAGTTGCTAAAAAGATATCATTAAAAACTCTTAAAAGCGCTGATTCTGTGCTGTGCAATGTTTTAAAACCGGATTGGAAAATCTCAAGAATTTTTTGTTCATTTAAAAAGTTCATAAGCTGGGAATAAACAATCTTCTCTAAGATTTTAGAGAAGAAGGACAGTTTAGAGATAGGCCTGAAATTTGCCAAGACAGAAGGATCAAGCCCAGGTTTTTTTAACAGAGGCTGCACAACTGCATATTTAAAATGTACAGGGACCACTCCAGAGGACAAGCTGCTATTAATGACAGTAAGACAAGATGGTCCAATGGTGGGAAAAACCTCCTTAAAAAGTCGGGGTGGGACAGCATCGTCCGGAGAACCTGAGGGCTTCAAATGACACACAATCTCCTGCAAAAGGGGCAGGGTCACAGTGTCAAACGTGTCCAACACCATAGAGCAGGGGACAAATACTGAAGGGTCGGAAGCAGGAGGAGAAATACGTGCTCTGACCTTATCAATAAAGTGGTGCAGAAAGTTCTCACACACAGCAGGGGAGGTCTGGATTCCAGTCTGTGGTGCATTCAGGGCGGAGTTGATGACTTTAAACAATACACAAGGATTCCATCCCTCAGGATTTGAAAAGACACTTGCAGTTTGTCCTTCTTCCACTTTCGCTCAGCTCTTCACACTCCTGTCTGGCAGTGCGGGTTGTGTCATTCAGCCAGGGCTCTGATTTAGCTTTCTGCTGCCTGGTCTTTAATGGAGCCGCAATGTCTATGGCAGTTTGACAGGTGTCAAGAAACCATGAGTTAAGAGCCTCTGTATCCTCATACACAGACTCAGGAATGACGCAGTTCTGGCTGAAAACTGCGGAAAAATTTGCGGCAGTGAAAGAGTTAATGACTCGACGTTTGCGAGCAGCAGCGCGAGGTTTAACTGTGTGACAGCAAACAGCAGCTTCAAACAGTACAGGCATATGATCTGAGAAAAAAGCGTCACAGACCTCCAGGTTAAGAACAGGCAAACCATAAGATAAAACAAGATCAAGTGTGTGACCACGTTCATGTGTAGGCCCAAGTACAGACTGCATGTGATTAAAAGAGTCGATGATGTTTAAAAAGTCTCGTGCCAAAGGGTTTTCAGGGCAGCACACATGAAGATTACAGTCTCCAACAATAAGGACCCGGTCATATTTCGGCATAATATCAGCTAAGAACATAGAAAGGTCAGTTAAAAAGTCTCTGTTATATCTGGGAGGCCGGTAAACCACAGCACACAGCACCGTGTGAGGGTGTCCCAGCTCAAACAGACTGAGTTCAAAGCTGGTGAAGGAGGATGGCAGCGATATCTGTTTGCATTTAAAGTCACTTTTAAAAACAGTAGCAATTCCTCCTCCTCTGCCATTTTAACCATTTGTGAATTCCCAACAGTCCATAAGCGTGTAAGTTCGAGCAGTGAAACAGAAGCCGGCCTGTCTGAGACTACAAACAGGATGAATACATTCAAAGTTGAGAGCTGTTATACGAGGAGGGCAGTCTACTGTTTGTGCATTTGAAATTCTGATGCAGAAAATCAAACTTTTCATCTTATTAAAAATTCTCTAACATTAATTATGAGGCTGTAAATAGTTCACAATGTTTTATTGAGCTGCATTATATTCAGTATTATATTCTCATAACTCACAGTCAGCATCCCTCATTCAAAAATGACATCATAGAAATGTGGCGAATAGATGTCCATAGTTATTGACGACAGATGATGCTAACACATAATGCTGCAAATAAAATGCTCCTCTCTCAGTGTTTAGGCCAGATTAGCCTCTAAAGTTTATTAGGAAAGGAAGAGTCTCTCCAGCATGGATCCTCTCAGTCGACCCATGAGGCACTCACCACTCTCATGGCAGAGTTGACCACTCATCCCTGAGTCTGCTGACCTGATGACCCGCTGACACCTGCCACTGTCCTCACTCAGAAAGTGAGCCTGCTTTCTGCTCCTGCTGCTGACTTTCACACGTCGGCGTCACCAAGTTCAGCACTCAGCTCAAACCGTCTGGGACAGACGGAAAAGGCTGGACCTTTGTTCTCTGCAGCCACGGAGGAAGTGAGCCAACCTTGATCCTGAAAACATTGTGCTCGCCAACTGAGAGGAAATGATGGAGCTTTGGGACGAGTCACTCCACTGTTTCCCAACAAGGACGATAAAGTTTGTGAGGCATTGTCAGGTCCGGACTGAGCTCCTCCTGAGGCCGACCATGTTAGAGACTGTGGTGGCATTCAGTCACGCCGGGCCGGCCGTGTTCTGGTTCAGGTAGATGTTGAGTTGATTGTTGAGAGTCTCTGTGGTGTCAGCGCCTCCTAGTGGCTGTTCCTGATAGTTTGCTCATGTGCTCATGTCACGTGACTTCAGTCAGGAAGTGCGTGCTCTGCCTCAGAGAGAGTCGTGTGGTCGACGTTGAGACTTGGTCCGATCCTGTCTTCAGTCTGTGGCTGCATCGCCACTGTGTGTGTTTAGTCTGACATGTTTCAATGTGTTCCTGCAGTTATTCCAGAGATCACACTGACTGGAAGTTTCTAAGAGGAGATTCATGAACTTCATGTTAGTTTACCTTTGCTAGAACCGACTACATTTCATGTCAGCTGCTTCACTAAACGTCTGTTCAATGGTCAGATTAAAGGCTCCATCGTTGTTCATGTTGATCTGTGCATTCAAAGGATTTTGTTTGGATGAATCAGCCAGTCATTGGTTAGCCTGTTGTCGAGTGTGAGACAGCTGAAGTGGTTTCCTAATGAATCAACCTGTGGACCAACGTATACACTGTCTATGGAGTGACAGAAAGGTGTGCACTGACCTGTATATAGACTGTATACATGCATACACTGCACACAATCATCCACTCCATGTACATCCATTCAATATTCATCTCTTTGTTTGTTTACAGCTGACACAAACTCTTGACTTGTACACTCTCATTGCTGCTTTATATCTATATTTCAACATGTATATTTAAATATACACAGGTCTATTTTTCCACATGATTGTGTCCATAATAGTCCTGTCTATTCTTTCCTTTGCTTGTTCAGCTGCGTTCACAGCTGCTCAGGTGTGGGTCAGTACGTGTCCACAGCTCATTCACACAGTGTGAACAGTGTGATACGAGTCCATAGAAAACATGTCCAGTTTATCCTTTCAGCACCAGAGGGCGCCAAAGTCTTCTCCGTGACAAGTGTGTGCATCCTGTCTGAGTGTTTCCAGCAGAACAAGTGTTCCTAAAGAGCACTGCGAGTGTTTCTGAGGATTTACTGTGTTTGTTGTTGCAGACACAAAACATGTTAAAGGAGTAAATGTGTCCCAGCACAAAGTACAGCTGTACTGGAGGAAGTATTCAGGTCAATACCTGCAGTAAAAGTACTAATAGCTGTAGTGGGAAAATTCTTTTAACCTTTGTTTTACCTTTTTATGCTTACTTTACTTTACAATAATATTTTTGTGTTTAACTTTGTATGAACTTTGTCCTACTTAGGAGACTGCCTCCTGATAGTTTGATATATGTTTGAGTTCAGACACTTCTCTCTGTCCCGGAGATGTTGGTACCAGCCACGGTGTAGAAGTCTCTCTTTTATGACCTCAGAGGAGAGGGAGGGGGAGAAATGTCTACAAAAGGAGCAGTTGAATGTATTATCAGCAGAGAGAACTTTGCGACTGTTGTACTTGTACTGTTGTCTCTCCTTGGCCAAGAATAAAGTTCTCATTTAATACTGATCGTGTTCTCAGTCTTTATCGAATTTCCGCGACATAGCACACTGTAGAAATCAGTCACATGTCTCCTGTGACTGTTGGACGATCATAGATGTGAAAATGTTGAGAAATCAGAGAAATCAGTCAACAGAGTCGACACAATGTAAACTAACAAAACTCCAGTTTATTGTCTGATATGTAGTTTAACATGAATTCAAAGTGTCAGACTGCAGAAAAAAATCTGACTTTAGTCTCTTTACAATGACAAAATGTTCATTTAAGAAAAGGACTGTTTCACTTTGATACAACCAGATGATAACTTTATGAAACTGTGTTACCATGGTAACTGTCACTAAGTGACCTCCTTTCTTGAAGCAGACTGACTTCAGATGAAATGTCGTCAACTTGTCCTCCAGGTCAACATGTGTTTTATCTTTCTATGCAGCCATTAAACAGCCACTTTATGACGACTTCTTTCAGATAACAGATCTGATTAATGATTCACACTCATGAGTCTCTCTGGGTGTTTCCTGTTCAAAGGTTCATTCACTCTGAACGTTGTGTCGCAGTTAGTTTTCTCCATGTGAACCTCCAGCTGAAGGTAATGAACAAGTTTTTAATGTGTGACTCGTTAACATAAGCTGTCGTCACCTAGCGGTGGAATAAGAGTAGAAGCAGAGTGAGTTGATGCTCAGGAGTTGATGTGGTTAAAGATTTGATGTTTGAATTCAATCCATAAATATGTAAGTGTGTCACTAAATGAGCCGTCAGAGCTCGTAACAGTCCTCCAACAGGAAGTAGTGTCGCTTCTTTCTGTCAGTTTGTTCTTAAATGTGATCAATAATCAAATCAAAGAGATTTCCTTTAAATTCATCTTTTAATATTCTCTCAAAGGGCTTTATTGAGACTGTCAGTCTTTGATTTTTAATCATCTGTCACTGTAACTAAGTACTTGTACTCTCTTGCTTTGTACTTGTACTGCGCTCCATCTCAGAGGGAGATCTTTGACTTTTGACTTCAGCACATTTTGTTACTTTCAGATGAAGATTTGAAATGAAAAACCAAAGATCAGTTTATAAAATATGATTCACTGTTCGACATTAAAGAAGCTGAAAGTGTGTAAAACAGTTCAAAGTGGCTCCAACATTAAAGTCCTAGTTACACATCAGTGATCCAAGAACAGAAGAACAGTGACAGGAGACGTTCTCATGAACTTTGTTCTCACAGATGAAATTGTATGATTGTTGGTTCGTAGGGTATGTCTGTCTTTTTCCTGGATGCTGTTCAAATCTATTGACTCATGTCGATCATTGACCGCTGCTCTGCAGTCCCTCCCTGATGTGAAGTAACGCCTGTGTAGATCTGGTCCGAAGGTTGGGTTTCTCCTGTTCTAGTCAATCCCCCTCAAACACACCAATTGGACCTTCTTCTTCAGTTCATTTTAAGTTACCCGTGACAAACCCAGCAATGACTCCTGAATGAAGGACACAACAAATAAGATCATTCAGTGATCATGTAAAAATGACAATTAATTTTCCCCCCCCTAAGAATCCTATGTAAAGCACCTAGGTGTCAGCTGTTGAGACACTCAGTAAACGCTCGTCCTTCAAGGCCATCATGTTAAATCTTTAGAGACATCCTCTTACTGCTCTGCAGACAGTCACCAGCTCCCTCCGCTCATTCTCTCAGGAAGTGCAGTGTGATCTTCAGAAATGACTCTTTGCTGCTCCTCCTCGCTCTTCATCCTCACCAACTCCACACCTCCCAGCCCCCTCTGACATCTCTAGCACCTGGCCAAGCTGGAACTCGAGACCCTTCTGGATCCTTCCAGCTTTCTCCACAAAAGAGTGAACACATGTTTCTCCTCACAGCTGGAAAGAACCCCCAGAATATTCATATGAATGACACAATCAAAGTCAAATCATGGAAACCAAACATCAATTCCATGTTGGAAACGATGACAGTCCACTGGTCTAAAACGAGTGTCGCATATGGAGATGCATTGTAACAGAATATAGGATTAACAAGTGTCTTGTTGTGGTCCATGTACAGACCATAATATGGGAGTCCGGTGTGGTTTGATGCTGCGGGGCAGTACTTGACCACTGGGGAACCTCTGAGCTCCCTGGGTCCCTCTGTGGAGGAATCATGAGAATGAGCACTCACATGATGTCTGTCCACACAGCGAACAAAACACAAGGTAAAGGTCTTTGAGTTCAAGGTTGTATTCCACATTGATCAGATGCTTTCCCCCTGCATGAAAGTGTTGGTCGTACTGCTGATCCCACTGGGAATCCACAGTTCCGTCTGCATTTCTGTTGCAGCTTCCACTTTACCTGTGTTGGTGCAGCAGCTTTGTCGGAGTTTATGTCCCGCTCCACTTCTTGTGACCTCTATGAACATGTGGAAACAGCACACACACAGCTCACACAAGCTACTGGATGCTACCCTGTCAGTGTAAACTGTTAGTGAGGAATGCTAACAGAGTGGTCTTAACACACTGACAATCAGCACCAAGGTCACACACTCCTGAGTGAGCGACTGAACCACATGAGCCTGAGAGCGAGCCCACCAGCATGATACCAGAAAAAGTCTACAGAGAGGTTACAAACATTAGAAAGAAAGAAACCAAGAGTCGACAACTATATGACAGCTGGTCTCCTGGTTGACACCATCCTGTGATGTATGGGCTTCACAAAGAGGGAGCTCCACTCAGGAGCAACCAGCAGCATCAAATCGCTGAGCATGACCAACATCACCATGCAGGAGCCCACCATACACGAGCTCCAATTGGTTGGCACACCCTGAAACGATGGAACCCAGCGACTACGTACAAGGACACCTCTAAACAGTACAACAAACCTCAGCACGGACCAGATGTGTAAGCACTGGACTTTCTGTCTCCAATCACCAGTATCGCCCATCGTGCCAACTTCTACATGGAAAGATTTAGAAAACCCAGCCGGCATCCAGACCTGTCCCCCTTTGAAAATGTGTGGAGCTTAAATTAAGCTCAAAACGACAACAGAGATCACCGAACTGTGACAGCTAAGACGGTTTGATCAACAGTATGAGAAAGAATTTCACTTTAAAACTTCAACAATTATTGTCGTCATTTCACAAACCATTCAAATAAAAGGTTACCGCAGCAAGGAGGTCACATGAACCCTGTCACTGACCCTGTTTTGTTTGTCCGTCAGTTTTACAGTCCTCACCTTGATCAACAGGACTGAAGCGTCATCTTTGAAGGATAGAAGGATGAATCATAGACGGGCGAGTCGACTCTTCATGGACATGCTGTGGGGCTGGTTCTGGATCTTCCAGGCTTCTCATGTAAAAAACACAAAGTACAACAGGAGCTAATGCTAGCAGGGTAAGCAACGCAGTAACAGTTGGAACAATGATGTTCTGGCTAAGCATTTGACAAAAACAATGTTCTGACTTGTTTCGAGCCTGTCATCCAGCAGAACGGTTCTCGACCCCAACGAGCTGGAAAAAAACAAACTTCTCTTCAGAACTGCTCCGAGGAGTGAATTCAATGGAAGAACAGTCTGTCATGTTGAAGGAAACAAAGAGCTGACGTATGATTGGACAACATGAACACTCAGACAAGCATGAGCAGAGCAGCTGATCTCGTCCCCCAGCTGTTTATCATGACATGTTTCTATTCTGGTTGTCACAGTGACTGAAAACTAGAAATGTTGATTTGATAGGAGGAAATCAGTGGAATTCAAGGGTTAGCGCTTCGTTAGCAGCTAGGCATCTGTTAGCCTCAAATAAGCACTGGTTTTATAACATCATGCAGTCAGAGACAAAAGTCAGCACGTGGTGATGTGAGACAATGCTGACTAGCCAGAGATGAAGACGAACTGTCTAAATGTTCGACGGGTTCTACTGGTCATTTCATGATGTGAAATCTAAATGTTTGTGAAGACACGAACGCTGAAAATAAAGATTCAGGTGTATAAAACTTGTCTGGATATAATAACAGTTCAACATGAAATGCAGTCAGAGGTGAATGTTATTGAATCAGCGACGGCTCTGGTTGCAGCAGACGGTCAACAGCATCATTAAAATTAGGATGAAGCGACCAATGGCGCCGTCACTCTTGAAGGACACACAGCTGGGTCCAGGGCCAGGTTTTCAAGTCGCAGGTTCAGGTGCCAGGTCCAGGTTCACTGGAGAGTCGATGGTCTCAGAGTCTGTTGTGGCTTCAAAGAAAACACACAGAGTTTGAGTGTGAATATGGGGTGGAGTGATTTGAGGGCGGAGCGGTGACATGGAGAGAGGTCGTGGACAGTTCCCTCATCTCACCTGAGAGCTTTGGTCTGGCTGTCATGTCCCCACACGAGCGGCTTTTAGAGGAGGGACTAGCCCTCCTCTCTGTCCTCACTCTGATTCATGCTGGCTCAACCACATCCACATCACTCACACACACTTTGATCTGGAGAGGAAACAAAAATCATTCATGTGCACATGGACTCAATTCACCTGTCATCATTTGTCCTGTAACAAAGACCACGCTCCTCGCCTGAGTACTAAGACTAATGTGACAAGAAAGTTTCCGGATTTTCAGCATTTTGCAGATGGAGTCTTTTTCAGACGCTGACAGGCCTGCAGGGTGACTTTAGCTCGCACCAGTATGGGCGGGCAGCTGATTCGTAAAGACAGGTGGGTTTACAAACAAACAGTTAGAAACACGCACTGTCATCTACAATCAATACTGATCATTACTTATGTTTATTGGACAAGAAGTTGCTTTATGAGCACTCTGTCAAAGTCAACAGTCAGTAACACTAGTGATGGGTGGATCGATTCAAATATGCGATCGTATCGATACCAAGTTGGTATATAGTGAGACTAGGCACTGGTGAGATCGATGCTTTACTTTAAGTTCAGCTCTCTTTTTTTTGTAATGCTGGCGGTTTGAGCGAAGAAGGAGAACAGCCAGGTCGTGCCGACACATCGCCGCTCTCCACATGGCAGAGGCAGGCACACGTTGCGTCACCCTCCACACTTGCTCACCACTACCACACTTTGCTACGGCGCATCCACACTTTGCTCTTGTTAGTTGGTCACAGGCGAAGTGGCATTAAAGCAAAATAATAATTTGTATGCTGTATTTTGAACAACAACCGTAACCTAAACACAGACTAACTAAAGGGGCTTTGGGGGTTGTATAAGTTGTTTACATATTTTTAAGTCGACACAGTTGTTGTTTTTTGCATTTTCTATTTAATTATAATATAGACTCCATGTATTAGTAAACGCAGTGCAGATAAAGAGACGTTATTTGGCGCATGGCTGTTATTGCAAAGAAGTAAGCGTGTTCAGGACTGGTTATTGTGCCATGACGGGCACGCCAGAAATCCGGCACACGACACTCCCACTCTTCGTCCCCTCTCCCGCTCTCCACACGACAGCGCGCTCCCTCTCTCACCTGCTGCCCCGCCCCCTTGCTCTCATACTAGGGGCATATCTGGACACTGGAACCACAGAACGCACATGTAACGCAACAACACATTACTGCAGGTCGCTACAGTGAGTAATACTATATATAAAATAATTCTGTGGCTAGGGTTTAACTATTGAATAATAAAAAGAGAAACATCCAGCAAAAAACATTTAGGCACTCAATGACGCATGCCACCTATTTATTGATCAAGGCAATCGGAATTGGCGACACCGTTCGGAATCGATACGCAAATATGCATATCAACAAGCACACAACTAGTTTAAAAGACTCCACGCATCCGCGACACTACCTGAGCGCGGGGCGGTTCAGACCAGAGGGGCTTCGCGCATGGCGCCGCATTCATTTGCGTCTGCACGCGGAGAGGTGAACATACATCTCGGCGCTCTGCTGCAGCTGGACGAGCGGCACCGTGCCTGCCATGTGTCCCGCGCATGCACGCGCTGCTCTCTGACACTAAGAACGACAACGTGCTTCACGTCACGATCGCAAAAGTCTCCACCGCACAGAAGAAGTCTCTGCGATTAGTCACTTTACAACATGAGTCCGGCTCGGCTCCTCCACAGGATGATTCAGGAGGCAGGAAAAGCTGCTTCATGTCATCAGTCATGAGCTCACATTATAATTAATACATTAATAAAGACTCTGTTCAAGTGTCACACATTAAAAACTGTTCCTTTTACCTTCAGCTGAGGTTCACAACGGAGAAAACTAACTGGCGACACAACGTGACAAAAGTGAAACCTAAACCTGAAACAAACACGTGACAGCTCCACGAAACGTCACACATCGCGATTAGCAAACTGATGAGAGTTGTCTGAAAAGAGTTTCCAGAATACATCTGTAAATAATAAATACTTTTACTTTGGGGATTTTGATTTTTTCATACTTAAGCAATGTGCGCTGAATTGAAAGTTTGGTCCGCGCGTTATTTGTGAAGAAGCCTTCAAAGGAAGGGCGGCCGAAGTCGCTGGCTGTACTTCTCTGTCAGTCGCACTAGATGGCGCCATGAAGCTGGCAGATGAGGCCGTTTACATTCCACTGATTGAATCTGACAGGAAGCTTCAGTTTCTTCTTAATATTCAGTAAATTGCAGGTTCAGTTTTATTTCCTCAGGTGATCCTTCACATGAACAAATGACAATCCACTGACTTTGGACAATAAAGTGAACTTTGAACAACACACAACTGACATCCATCAACGCTGCCAACAAAGACTCTCTCCATCCACAAACTCAAAGCAGCTCTGTTGCTGGCTCTGTAAAAGTAGAATCCAACACATTGCCTCTATTGTTCCCCGTTTCTTCAACATGTTCAACTCAGCACGCACAACGCCTCCAACATTATTGGTCTCTCCACCTCCAACCTCTCAGACCTCACAGCAGCAAGCAAAGAGCACACGGTACAGCACATGAGCCATAACTATTATTACACTGAGACACACACACACACGTACATGGACCTTGTTCAGATCATTCAGTGTGGTGTGTGCACTGTGAAATCCTGTGCTGTATAAGATAATAAAATAAAGACAATAAAGCTGAACCTTGATCAGGAGTCCAAAGCCAAGAAGCAGCTCAGGTGTAAGGTCGCAGTAACAAATGATTTTACCTTCAGACAAACAAATATTAGATTTCGGGGGGGGGGGGGGGGGGGCG
>NC_040018.1:32746286-32754578 GCF_000972845.2 Larimichthys crocea | reverse complement strand
TGAATGAGACCTTCCTTTTACCGGTACTCTTGAAAATGACACACAAGCTGGGTTCCGGTCCCAGGTCCAGTCAAAAGTTGTAGCTGATCTCTGATGGATCCTGACAGAAAAGCAATTGAAGTCATGTTCAGTTTTATAAAATCTATCCATAAAAAATACTATATAAAAATAATTAACAATTAAGTTGAATAATACTTACTTTTTGTCAATAAACTTTGTGGAATTAATGAGGTCACCTTGACTGGACCTCACTCTTGAAGGACACACGCTGGGTTCAGATCCAGGTTCACGGTCCAGTGTCTCAGGGTGCAGGGTCCAGGTCCTTGGTCCAGGTCCGTCAGAGTCTGGTCTCAGAGTCTCTTTGGGGCTTCCAATAGAACACACACAGAGCTTTGAGTGTGAATATGGGGTGGAGTGATCTGAGTGCTGCTGTGACATGGAAAGAGTCGTGGACAGTTCCTCTTCACCTCTGAGCTTTGGTCTGGCTGTCATGTTCCCCACACGAGAGCTTCTAGAGGGAGGGACTCCCTCCTCTCTGTCCCACTCTGATCATGCTGCCAACTCACATCCACATCAGCTCACACACACTTGATCTGGAGAGGAAACACAAATCATTCATGTGCACATGGACTCAATCATCCTGTCATCATGCCATCAGCTGCTGTACTTCTACTGTCAGTCCACTAGATGCGGCCATGAAGCTGAGATGGACCCACTGCCAGCTGGTGTTGCGTGTGCGTGTGCGTGTGTGTTGTGTGTGTGTGTGTGTTGTGTGTGTCACTGTGAAATCCGCCTCCTTCGTCCGAGTTCACAGTTAAAACTCAGGTTGTGGACTTTGGACAAATGAGAATGGAGCGGCACATGTTCTGTTCTAGTGTAACGAGCTGACGCAGCTTGTGTTAACGAGTTCACATTAAAAACTTGTCATTACCTTCGCTGGAGGTTCACACGAGAAAAACTAACTGCGACACAACGTTCAGAGTGAATGACCTTTAACAGGAAACACCCAGGAGACTCATGATGTGAATCATTAATCAGATCTGTTATCTGAAAGAAGTCGTCATAAAGTGGCTGTTTAATGGTGCATAGAAAGATAAAACACATGTGACCTGGAGGACAAGTTGACGACATTTCATCTGAAGTCAGTCTGCTTCAAGAAAGGAGGGTCACTTAGTGACAGTTACCATGGTAACGCAGTTTCATAAAGTTATCATCTGGTTGTATCAAACAAAGGGAAACTGTCCTTTTCTTAAATGTACATTTTTGTTTGTAAAGAGACTAAAGTCAGATTTTTTTCTGCAGTCTGACACTTTGAATTCATGTTAAACTCCATCTCAGACAAAAACCTGGAGTTTTGTTAGTTTACATTGTGTCGACTCTGTTGACTGATTTCTCTGATTCTCAACATTTTCACATCTATGTCGTCCAACAGTCACAGGAACATGTGACGATTTCTAACAGTGTGCATTAGTACTTTTACTGCAGGTACTGACCTGAATACTCCTCCAGTACAGCTGTACTTTGTTGGCTTGGACACATTTAATCCTTAAACATGTTTTCTGTCTGCAACAACAAACACAGTAAAATCCTCAGAAACACTCGCAGTGCTCTTTAGGAACACTTGTTCTGCTGGAAACACTCAGACAGGATGACACACACTGTCACGAGAAGACTTTGGCGCCCTCTGGTGCTGAAAGGATAAACTGGACATGTTTTCTAGGACTCGTATCACACACTGTTCACATGTGTGAATGAGCTGTGGACACGTATGACCCACACCTGAGCAGCTGTGAACGCAGCTGAACAACAAAGGAAGATAGACAGGACTATTATGGACACAATCATGTGGAAAAACAGAACTGTGTATATTTAAATATACATGTTGAAATATAGATATAAAGCAGCAATGAGAGTGTACAAGTCAAGAGTTTGTGTCAGCTGTAAACAACACAAGAGATGAAATTTGAATGGATGTACATGGCGTGGATGATTGTGTGAGTGTATGCATGTATACGAGCATATACAGGTCAGTGCACACCTTTCTGTCACTCCTAGACGTGTATACCAGGACGTCACTAGTTTAAGAACTGGGGTGGCTTAGCCCATAAGGAGAAAAGTTATTGCGCGCAATGCGCGCGCCGAAATTTTTTTCAGAGCACCAATTAAAGCTTTGTCAATCAATTGATTAATCTAAGACGATGACCCTCCATACACCTTCAGCTGCTTGACCAGCTAAACAACACAGTTAAATTGTGAGAAACTACTTCGGCCCTGGAGAAGACGATCTCCCCTGTTTCCCGCCCCACGTCAGGAAACGACTAGCGGGAATGGTTGACAGAAGTCATCTCAACTAGCTAGCAGCAGCTAGGAACTTCAGAGTGGCCAGTTGGGATTCAAACACGGAACCATTTTGGTTTATTAATTACCATGGAACTTTTCTGCTGTTAGCTAAGTGTTTTACACCAGCAGTAGATGTTACTTTCTTGAAAAAGGCTCTAATGTCCTCCTTCACCCATGCGTTCGCGCTCTGCTCTTGCCGCTGGTGAGGTTCGGTCTCTGTGTACTTCAGAGGTAAACACGCAAGCGGCAGTGGCAGGGTCGCATGGAAAACATGACGGAATTCATGATGTGGGCATTCTCTATATGAAAAATAGTGAATGGATTGTATAATGACGCACTGAAGGGGTCTCTCTACTACCGTACCCGATGAAATGAGATTATGATCATATTTAAGTGAATAATGACAGTTTATATGATTATGGTTTTAAAATCATATCTGGCCACTTTGTATTGCATAAATAGGCAACAGACTAAAACAAGACTGGCTGATTCATCCAAACAAAATCCTTTGAATGCACAGATCAACATGAAAACATGGAGCCTTTAATCTGACCATATGTTCAAGTCTTTTTAATGACTCTGATATAATGTACAAATGCGTTTTCTCTCTGGTGAACAGCGGTTTGTGTGTGTGATTTGATAATGACTCGAAACGACTGTGTATCACCGTTGTGCGCCGCGGCATCAGCGGGCTCCGTCGGCCCTGTTTTATTTCCGACGGACGCCACGACCGTACCGCTAACATTATCACTTAAAAACTAAAAGAGTCGCTGACAAGGTGGAGCATCGAGGGGTTCTAAACAAACAGTGGGTTCACTTACACTGTGGGCTGGTTTGGTCCATGTAAATGTGTCCCAGCACAAAGTACAGCTGTACTGGAGGAAGTATTCAGGTCAGTACCTGCAGTAAAAGTACTAATAGCACACTGTAGAAATCAGTCACATGTCTCCTGTGACTGTTGGACGATCATAGATGTGAAAATGTTGAGAAATCAGAGAAATCAGTCAACAGAGTCGACACAATGTAAACTAACAAAACTCCAGTTTATTGTCTGATATGTAGTTTAACATGAATTCAAAGTGTCAGACTGCAGAAAAAAATCTGACTTTAGTCTCTTTACAATGACAAAATGTTCATTTAAGAAAAGGACAGTTTCACTTTGTTTGATACAACCAGATGATAACTTTATGAAACTGTGTTACCGTGGTAACTGTCACTAAGTGACCTCCTTTCTTGAAGCAGACTGACTTCAGATGAAATGTCGTCAACTTGTCCTCCAGGTCAACATGTGTTTTATCTTTCTATGCAGCCATTAAACAGCCACTTTATGACGACTTCTTTCAGATAACAGATCTGATTAATGATTCACACTCATGAGTCTCTCTGGGTGTTTCCTGTTCAAAGGTTCATTCACTCTGAACGTCGTGTCGCAGTTGGTTTTCTCCGTGTGAACCTCCAGCTGAAGGTAAGGATATGTATTTAATGTGTGACTCGTTAACACAAGCTGTCGTCAGCTTCGTTACACTAGAAACAGAAACAATGTGCCGCTCCATTCTTCATTTGTCCAAAGTCACAACCTGAGTTTAACTGTGAACTCGGGACGAAGGAGGAGGATTTCACAGTGACACACACATACACACACACACACACACGCACACGCACACGCACACACCAGCTGGCAGTGGGTCCATCTGCAGCTTCATGGCGCCATCTAGTGGACTGACAGTAGAAGTACAGCAGCTGATGGCATGATGACAGGATGATTTGAGTCCATGTGCACATGAATGATTTGTGTTTCCTCTCCAGATCAAAGTGTGTGTGAGCTGATGTGGATGTGAGTTGAGCAGCATGAATCAGAGTGAGGACAGAGAGGAGGGAGTCCCTCCCTCTAAAAGCACTCTGTGTGGGGAACATGACAGCCAGACCAAAGCTCAGAGGTGAGATGAGGAACTGTCCACGACTCTTCTCCATGTCACAGCTCAGCACTCAGATCACTCCACCATCATTATTCACACTCAAAGCTCTGTGTGTGTTCTATTGAAGCCCACAACAGACTCTGAGACCAGACTCTGCTGGACCTGGACCAGGACCTGGACCTGCACCTGAACCTGGACTTGAACCTGGATCTGAACCCAGCTGTGTGTCCTTCAAGAGTGTCCAGTCAATGGTTGACCTCATTAATTCCAAACAAAGTTTATTGGACAAAAAGTAAGTTATTCAACTTTAATTGTTAAGTATTTTTATATAGTATTTTAATGGATGAAGATAAACTAAACATGAACTTCAATTGCTTTTCTGTCAGGATCCATCAGAGATCTGACTCTTTTGGACCTGGACCTGGACCGGAACCCAGCTGTGTGTCTTTCAAGAGTGACCGGTCAAAGGAAGGTCTCATTCATTTTAAACAAAGACATTTATCAGACAAAAAGTAAGTTATTATTCTTTAATTGTCGATAATTATTCATTTTATATTTCATAAGTATTTTATAGAGGAAGATTTTTACTAAACATGAACTTCAATTGTTTTTCTGTCAGGATTCATCAGAGACCAGACTCTGCTGGACCTGGACCTGGACCTGCACCTGAACCTGGACCTGAACCCAGCTGTGTGTCCTTCAAGAGTGACCGGTCAAAGGATGGTCTCATTCATTTTAAACAAAGACATTTATCAGACAAAAAGTAAGTTACTATTCTTTAATTGTTGATAATTATTCATATATATATCAGTACATATGTATTTTATGGAGGAAGATTTTTTACTAAACATGAACTTCAATTATATATATATTAGGGCTGTCAATCGATTTAAAAAAATTAACTAATTAATCAATCGCAAAAAAATCTGTAATTAATCGCGATTAATTTATCAATAAATGTATCAATACATTAATTGCATTTTTCTGATTATAATTAATATTTTTTTATGTAAAATGATCAAATTAATGTAGCATAAACACAGAGAAAGTATATTTAAATTCATTCATTTTATTGGCTTATAGTGCACATATGCACAGTGCTAATAGAAAAAAGGAAATAGGAGGGAAGTATACTAATGAGGAAATATACTGAAGAAAGGCCACACTCCTGTAGTGTAAACTGGCGAGGTCCCGTGGAGGTAATGGGAAACAAAGCTCTACTTTCCCACATCCAAAATGGCGTCGACGTACGATTCAGCGCTCAAATAGGTTATAGGTCAGCCGCCACCGGAAGTAAGTAAAACCGCGTTAATTGCGTTAATTTTGTTTTAACGCGTTAACTGTTTAAAATTAATTGACAAAATTAACGCGAAGAAGAAGATGCAGTCAGTTCACAACTGCATCTGCAACTGCAACTGACGCAGAAGTCATCTATTAGCCCAGTGTTCCAACATCCGTAATCGAAATCTACTATCACAACTAGAGATTAATGAAATACAACAATGATGCTATGGCAAGGGGGAGCCAGGACGACAGGTCAGCGGGGAGATGTCATCATCATCCCCACAACCAGAGATTGGGTACCAAGCCCCAACAGTTACCAACAGCCTCAACACAAGAGCTGCTGACCTGAGAACGAAGATCGTGACCCAACTGGAAACCTGGAGCCCCCGACGAATACCGAAGCTGAGTTGCCAAGTACCTTCAGAAGATCTACTAGTGGATGTGAATGCTGCTCTGAAGACAATCTCCACAAGAACCATCACTGAGACCAACAAGCTGATACACAGTACAGCAACAGTAATCATGGAGATGCTTGGATACAAGGTGGGCTTGGGACATAACAAACAGTACCCAAGACAAGTAAACAAGACATAACAAACAGTACCCACCATGGAAGAGATGATTAGAGGCCAAGATAAAGGCAGCACGGAGAGAAGTTAGCCAGCTAGCTGAACTCCAGAAAGGAAACATGGTGAATAAAAGGACACCCAGGAAGTACAACTCTCTCCATACCAGAGGCACTCGAAACTGCCAAACAGCGACTAACAGTTCTGGCCACCCGGTTGAAGAGATACACCAAGGAGGGAGAGGCCAGGAGAATAAACAAGTTGTTCTCCACTGAACCAGCCAAGGTGTACTCTCAGTGGCAGGGAAACAACAATCGGTCAGACCTGCCAAGAGCTGAGGTGGAAAAATACTGGAAAGACATATGGGAAAGAGAGGCATCACACAACACCAATGCCCAATGGTTAGTGGACCTAAGAGCTGACCACAGCAACCTCCCAGAACAAGAACCAGTAACCATCTCAATGGCAGACATCCAAGAAAGAGTGTCAAAGATGAAGAGCTGGACAGCACCAGGCCCCCACATGATCCATACGTACTGGCTGAAGAAGCTAACTGCACTCCATGAGGGCCTAGCAGCACAGATGAACCAGCTGCTCAGGGATGGGACCCACCCAGAGTGGCTAACCCAAGGCAGGACAGTCCTAATCATGAAGGACCCCGAGAAGGGACCCATCCCATCCACCTACCGGCCAATCACCTGTCTCTGCACAACATGGAAGGCTCTGTCAGGCCTCATTGCGGCAAAAATGAGTAAACATGTGGCTCAATACATGAGCGAGGCACAGAAATGAATTGGCAGTAACACTAGGGGAGCCAAGCACCATCTACTGGTTGATAGAACAGTCGCCCGAGACTGTAAGAAGAGACAGACCAACCTGCCTGGATTGACTACAAGAAAGCCTATGACTCAATGCCGCCCACATGGATACTGGAATGACTGGAAATGTATAAGATCAACAGGAACCTAAGGACCTTCATCCAGAACTCAATGGAAATGTGGAAGACAACCCTGGAGGCCAATTCAAAGCCCATTGCCCAAGTCAACATCAAGTGCGGCATATACCAAGGAGATGCGCTATCACCACTGCTGTTCTGCATAGGCCTGAACCCCCTCAGTCAGATCATTACGAAGAGCAGGTATGGGTAGTGAGCGTCAAGGCCACGGTCCAGGATGAAACATCGAAAATAAAGAAAACATCAGAAAGATGGCCCTGAAGGATGAACTGCTAAGTGAATGTCTCAGGCAGCAGAACCCTGATGAGGGTGCAGAGGAGGATGAACAGACAACCTGGAGGGACAAACCCCTACATGGCATGTACCACCGTCAGATAGAGGAAGTGGCTGATATCAAGAAATCCTACCAGTGGCTGGATAATGCAGGACTGACAGACAGCACAGAGGCACTAATCATGGCAGCACAAGAACAGGCCATAAGCACAAGAGCCATAGAGGCCAGGATCTACCAGAGTAGACCAGACCCAAGGTGCAGACTGTGTAAAGAAGCCCCTGAGACAGTCCAGCACATAGTAGCAGGGTGTAAGATGCTAGCTGGATCAGCGTACATGGAGAGGCACAACCAAGTGGCTGGGATAGTATACAGGAACATCTGCAACCAGTATGGAATAGAAGTACCTAAATCCCATACCACAGAAGGTGGCTAAGAACAACAGGGCCAAGGTGCTGTGGGACTTCAGCTTCCAGACTGACAAACAGATTCTGGCTAACCAACCAGACATAGTGGTGGTGGACAAAGAGCAGAAGAGGGTAGTGGTGATAGATGTGGCAATCCCAGCTGACGCCAACATCAGGAAAAAAGAATAAATAAATCTCCTTCTCACCCCTCACTCAGCTGGATAGTATCAGCTGGATAGTACAGTGGTTATGCGCACTGACTACGACAGGGGAGACCAGGGTTCGAATCATCCAGTAAGGGCCCTTAGGCAAGACCCCTCATGATATATCAGCCTACCTCAGGATGAGTGAACACATAACTGATAGAGTAATGCCGGCTTAGACGTTGCCCGGGTCAACAAGGTCTGCGTCAGTTGCTAGGGGACCAGGGCAAACTGATGAGAAATGGGCTACTGGAACAAAACACAGATGGACTAGGGGAGAAAACACAGAGTTGCTGGAATGCTACTATACAAGCAATCCCAGAGAGAGGGGATATATATATATATATATA
>NC_040018.1:32720341-32743636 GCF_000972845.2 Larimichthys crocea | reverse complement strand
TCCAATAGGTCAAATCTGTCTGGATGATCAGGTATGACTGACCTCCTCCACGTGTCATCTTCCTGTTGTTGTCAGACGTTTGATCTTTCTGTTACTGTGTTTGTGTCGACTGTGTTCACAGGAATCTGATGGAGGAGACAAGACAGTTATTAATCTATCATCTGTTCATTTATTGATGATGACATCAGGATTTGAAGGAGTGTGTCACCGTTTGAAGATGGTTTGTTTTCATGAATCAATTAAAAACACACTTACACTTCCTCACACTGGTCTCAACCATTGGACTCCAGCAGCTCCACCCTGAAAGGAGGGAGGGGGTCAGACCAGCACATCCTCTTTCAGCATGAAACATGGACATTACATCACTCTCAGACACAGTTTGTTTTTTCTGTTCACATGGAGGGTTGGGATTTGATTCATCTGATTCAGTCCAAATCCACCATCTGATTCCTTTTGAATCCTTTATTGAATCTAATCAGGTTTCACTTTCAACATTTGCAGGGAACTCAATTTAGAAAGAACCAAAGTCAAAGGCTCCGGTCCAATAGTCTTTTGTTCAGGAAGGTTCCTCACTGAGTGAAATGAGCCAGAAGGATTTAAGTGTCAGCCATGATAAGAGCTGTTTGAATTCTCTGAAGAAGGAAAAGAGGCTTCACTGTTCCTTTCTTGTCTCCTTTAGCAGAGGAGACACTGGACCCTCCTTTACCAAAGGAAAGGGACAATGCCGTCCCACAATTCCTTGTGGCAGCAACAAGAAAGTAACGCAGCGTTCAGACAGGAGGAGGCGCTGCAGGGAAAAGGTGGCTTCTGGGAGTTTGTCTGTTTGTGTTGAACGTAACCTCTGTGGACCAATCAGGAGAGAGCTTTTTATTTCTCTGATTAACAACTTTTTCTGCTTTTATTCCACAGAATCTCTCCTCAGATAATCACCCTGATGGAGCCTCTGCTCCTCCTCCCTTATCTCTTCATGAAAAAGGAGACAACTCCTTTTACGACCTGCCTCCCTCCACCAGATTTACTCCTGCCCCCCAAACTTGATATATGTCCATTCTCATTCAGCTTTCTAACTCAGCTTCCCAGAGGACGACCTCGGGCCTCCCAAAACCCTTCCCCTGCCTCACCAAGACAGCAAAGCTTGCCCCTGTTCAGGCTACCTCTGTAGCTACCGCTCAAGCTGCAGCGTTGTCTGCCCAGGCCGTACCCTCTTCCCCTGTCCAAGCCCCTCATTATACTGCATCCATGTCTGCCTTTAAAAAGCAACATGTGTTTCCTGGTGGTTTGTGGCTCCAGTTAGAGCCTTGATATCCAGAACAACAGTCTCATACAGACCAGCTGAGTTCTCTGAACCACAAAGAGATGAACATGGACCATGATCAGCCTCTGTTTGAACACACAGAGTGGCATCACATTTTTTGGGATATGTTCTTTAAGTCAGTGTTCAGAAATGACGTTGCCTCATCCGGCGTAGTGGAAACCTGGAGCGGCCCTTGTGTTTGATGTGTTTGATGTGAGCTTCACTGGAAAGAGGAGCTATGCTCCACCTTCAGCTCCTGCAATCTGCTCAACACCTCGCTGAACTTGCTGCACCACATCTGGTGTGTAGTCCGGGAAAACAATAATAACATTCAACTTCAACCAGTCGCAGTATGAGCGCCTTCTCACGATAACGTCGGGGGTAAGAGTCCCGATAATGTGATCAGAGAAGTTTCCGAGGCAGGTGTGAAATTAAATGGACAGTGTAAAAATCGAAATATAATGACTGACATGGAGGAGCCTCAGGAAGCACGTCTACTCCATGTGCTGTTTGCTAGCTCCTCCACAATATTCCATTTGATTTCAGTTCTGACGTTGATAATGAGTCAGATTGTTCACCGGCTCGTCCACGTTTATATATCCTGCATGAAACAACACGGTCAGAACGCACAGGGGAAGTATCTAGATGGAGCTTTTTGTGTCATCTTCTGGACTTTGTAGTTTTCACACAGACCACGTCAACAACATCCACGTCACATAATTACGTAGCCTAGTGAAAGTGCAGTCAGACTCTCTGAGCACTGTGCTTATCTTTTCCTAAGTCCTTATGAATGATCCTTCACATCTTTCCTTGACCTCATGACGTTTTCCATGGACGTCGAGGAAAAAGTGTTTAGGAAAGGACAGGGAATCATTTTTTGACTATTGGACTGCACACAAAGATTGAGTTGAGATCTGTCACCAGCTTTGACACAGAAAATGTTTCCAGCTCTTCCTCCTCTATCACACTGATTGTCTGTGGCTGCAGCAGGCCTCTTCATACCTGAGAGTGTCCAGTCTCCAGTGTGGATCCTCCAGTCCAGCAGACAGCAGCTCCACTCCTAGTCTCCTGGATGATTGTAGCTCAGGTCCAGCTCTCTCAGATGGGAGGGGTTGGAGCTCAGAGCTGAGGCCAGAGAATACAGCCTTCCTCTGTGATCAGACAGCCTGACAGCTGAAAACACACAAAACAACACACATGGAAGATCATCTGAGGGTCCTGCTGCGTCAGTCAAATAAGAAGAAACTGTCTACTGTCTTTAAATGCTCATCAGCTGAATGGGTTAATGGATCCTGACCTGAGACTTTCCAGTGTACAGTGTGGACTCTCCAGTCCAGCAGACAGCAGCTTCACTCCTGAATCCTGCAGGTTGTTCTTACTTAGGTCCAGATCTTTCAGACTAAAGGACTGGGAGCTGAGAACTGAGGACAGAGCTTCACAGCTTCTCTCTGGAGGTTACAGTCACTCAGTCTGGAGAGGAAATAATGAACAAGAAGAAGACAAATAACATTTGTGTTCAATGTTGACTCTGGACTTTTGGTGAAACAGTATTTATAATCTCTGTTCAGCACATGTTAAAATCACTGCTGTTTGACTTCAACCATTTTGAAGATGTGACTAAATCAGTAAAAAACTGGAATTAAAGTTGCATGATTAAAAAGGTTCTTCATCTCAGTTCATATTAGGAGCTTTACAATATGTAAATCTGAATTACAATAAGTCCATCAGAAAATTCAAAGACTTTTTATGCAGTGAAATTTGAAATCCTGACAGAAGACATTCATGAATTCTGATGACAAAGGCTGTTTAAATTATATGGAGCTGAGACAAATCATTTTAAAACATGAACACAAACTGTGTCTTCGTCTGACCTGAGACTTTCCAGTGTACAGGGTGGACTCTCCAGTCCAGCAGACAGCAGCTTCACTCCTGAATCCTGCAGGTCGTTGTTACTCAGGTCCAGATCTTTCAGACTAGAGGACTGGGAGCTGAGAACTGAGGACAGAGCTTCACAGCTTCTCTCTGAGAGGTCACAGACACTCAGTCTGGAGAGGAAATAATGAACAAGAAGACAAATAACATTTGTGTTCAAATGTTGACTTTGGAGACAAATCATTTCAAAACATGAACACAAACTGTCTTCATCTTGTGACGGTTCCCTAATTAATTTAAACATGTGTTCCCATTGTAGCAGGTCCAACTGATCGTAGATGGAAACACCTGGGCTCCAGTGATGGAGACGATAAACTCCACCTCACTAACCTGTCTCTCTCTCTCTGACAGGCTCTGTCCTCCTCTCCAGGCGGCTGAATGGTTTTTAGTTCCTTTCTTTTCATCTTATGCAACACCTCGCACCTACATGTTTCACTCATGCAAGCACACACCTTCACCACTGACTCACTGATCAACACACCTCATTGTTTCTTTTGTTTTGTTTAAGTCAACCGTGATTTTGACTTGTTTAAACAATAAATTATTTTGATTTGGCCTTCAACCCGAACTCCCTTTTGTGTTTGTCATGCCTTAGAGCCAGGTCGTGATAATCTGACCTTAGACTTTCCAGTGTACAGTGTGGACTTCTCAGTCCAGCAGACAGCCGCGGTGGCCTCAGCTGCTGTGTAGAACTGGTCTGACTGGTCGCTGTTACTGGGAGGTCGAGTGGAGAGGAAGAGTTTATATATCAGTGAGTTACAGAAGAATCAGAAGGAAAGGATACAGTTATGACTGTTTGTTTGGAGTGAATGATCATTCCTGGAGTCTGATCTGCTCTGATGATGATGATGGTTACTCTGTCTGTCACAATCACAGAGAAACATTCATCTCCTCCTCGGTCTCTGACAGAGTAGCAGTGTATGTGGACTGTCCTGCTGGCTCTCTGTCCTTCTACAGAGTCTCCTCTGACACACTGATCCACCTCCACACCTTCAACACCACATTCACTGAACCTCTTTATCCTGGGTTTGGACTCTTGTGTTCTGGTTCTTCAGTGTCTCTGTGTGGTCTGTAGGACGGAGAGTCTCCTCCTGTGAGACAAACATTGTCTCTGCTGAACAGATCAGTTGAGTGTGTCCAGGATCACATAGCTGATGTTATTTCTGTCCCACACCATGTGTCCCTGGTTAGATTCTGGTGGGGCCCTTTACTGCATGTCATACCCCTCTCTCTACCCCCATGTTTCCTGTCTGCGTCTCCTACGTGTCCGTAAAGACAAAATGTCCAAAACAAAGACAGAAAAGCTGAAATAAAATGTGTCATGAGCACAGAGTGTGACGGCTTATGTTCAACAAGTGTGTGTGTGTGTGTGTGTGTGTGTGTGTGTGTGTGTGTGTGTGTGAAGCCCGAGCTTGTCCCACAGCAGGAACACAACCCCATTCTAAAGTGTCCATGAGCTGTGCAGCTCTTTGCTTTAAGAACTCACTAACGTCACTGAGGAGAAAACCGTAGTCTCAATATTCAGGAACAAGCAGCGCAGCACTGTCCTGACTGCATCATCACTTCCTTTTTAAAGAGCTTTGTATCTCTTGGAGATGTTTGGCTTTGTCTTGTCTTCCAGGATAGAACTGCTCAGTTTGTCAACTTGCAGATGACGCCGGCCGATGATGTCTTTGTAACGGAGTGATGCTGTCCTAGTTTCTTTTTTTCAAATGTCATTTTTCTCTTTTCTCATTTCCAAGTTTGGACATGTGAACTTTGTGTGCTGTTTGTTTTAGGATTCTTTCTTTCTGCGATCAGCTGTTCAAGAAAAGGAGGATAAAACAAGTGTTGCTCTGTTTTGTACCTTTTCTTTCTTTTCTTTGTGACTGCAGTGTTATCTTTGGACCAGTCTGATGTTAACAGGTTAGACAGTCTTCACTGTGTCCACATGAAATGAAACCAGCATTCATCAGCACCAGTCACTTGGGTCTGACCCGTGTGACCAATCTATGATGACAAACCCTGAAGTTTGAATGCTCTGATTCTTGCTACTGATAGTTTGATTTCTGTTTTTCAAACAGTGTCATGTGATCAAATCCTCTCAGCACTGGAGTGTTTTTGTTGTCTCTCATTGTAATGTTAATTGGACCTCATTAAAACCAGTCTCTGATTGAATTCTGCTTTTGTTCTTGTTTTAGTTCATCTAAATATTTTGTCCTTTCAAAATAAACTTCTTTTTATTTCATTTATTTTATTTTAGAGACAAAAAGTTTATTTTCAAAATAAAACAATCAGTCAGAAGTTCAATAAATAATCAAACATTGTTTTTATCAAATCAAAGAACTCAGACTTCAGTTTGTTGGACCACAGCGCCCCCACGTGGACCCAACCGGTACTACAGCAGCCATGCAGCGGACACCATGCTCACCTGTCCTGTACAGCCCTCTGACAGGTGAGCTGGTTGTCATGGTACCTGTCAGTGGGCGGATCACAGCCATCAGAGGAGAGATGACACTGTTTGCAGTGTTGATAAAGTTTCACAGCTGTTCCATGAGTCACGTGAGAAGAACAAAGATATAATATAATTATAATGTGTGAATATAAAATATAAAGCACACAGTCATCTAAAGCACCTGAAGAACAAGAACAAGCAGAACACCTGGTTCATCCTGGAGACCATGACTGACAGGTGAGGAGCTGTCTGTTTCACAGTGACACCAGTGGCGGCACAAAAATACAATGAACAATAAGAAGAACAATATGAAATCATTCATGTTTTCAGCGTGTGTGTTTAAATAATGTTGTACATCCATGAATATGTGTCAAATATGATCTAAAATCCACTGCGCAGCAACATGCTGTCCCTTGTGCGCATGTCTCAGCAGCTCTGGAGAACTCGCCCCGAGGAGGCGGGTCTATGAAGCAGGTAAACCAATCACTAATTCAAGGTGTGAACGTTTGACATACGATTCAGCCAATCAGCGTCCTCAAATCTATTGAAGCCAGCTACGGCTGAAGTCAGGGCCGCTACGTACAAGCGCTATTCTACATGACAATGGCGTACGTGACGGTACTCCTCCAAGACCAAGCTCACTCCGGTGAAATCACTCCTTCAGCATCCGTTTGAGAGGAGGACTCTGCCGGACAAACTACGTGTGAAGAGCTGGACCCAGATCAACCTGTCCCAGCTGATCACCTGTCCCAGCTGATCACCTCTGTCACTTTGTTAGAAACTCATAGGTCAGTTGTTTTCAGGTTCTGTTTTCCATGTAAACTTGTGATTGTTTGTTTTTGTATCAGAATGTCTCATATTTTTTATATTGGCATTAAATAATTCCTCATTATTTCACAAAGCTCTGGTCTCCTGCAGTTTGTGTTCATTGTATCAGGATGGGATGGTTCCTGATACTGACTGAATATGGCACAGCCCCACCTGGAATATTTTCCACCAGCCACTGGTTTAGGACCTAAACATATGGCAAGGTTCTGCAGAGTAAAGGGCATGTCATGTATAACATGTGGAGGCCGGCATCACGCAGCCATATGTGAGGAAAATGACGTACCCCACCTACAGTCCCTGAAAACACACACACTCATTTCCTCAGTAATGCCCCACGCAGCCAAGATTCAGCCTGACCATGAAAACACTGTGCTGCTACAGACTGTCAAGGCATGGGCTGTGGGTCCAGCAGCTACACAGATAGTCCGTTGCTTGCTAGATGGAGGCAGTCAGGGAAGCTTTGTGCACGAGCATGTAGTGAAGGCACTGAAACTACCTGTTATCAGACAAGGGACATTCAACCTTCACACATTTGGCTCTCCTGCTCCAACAACGGTGAAGCTCAGCTCGGAGAACATCTGGAATAAACTGCAGAGTATTGAAATAGAGGCAGTCGTGACTCCTCAGGTGTGCACAGCAGTGATGAAGGTTCCTGGTCATCATATACAGAAGGAGGTGAAAAGGAGAGGTCTACAACTTCCATGGAGATGACAAACCTGAACTTTTTGTGCTAACTGGCTCCGATTACTACTGGCCAATAGTATCAGGCCAGGTTGAGAGACTGACAGAGAGCCTGGTAGCACTTGAAAGCACCTTTGGATGGGCAGTGGTGGTATCCAGCAGAACCAAGTCAAGTCTGTGTGAACCACAGCTGCTGACACCAGCTCATTTCTTGGTGGGTTAAGATGTGTCGTGTCCATGTGATCCACACTGCTGCTTCACTCCATCTCTCAGTGCTGATCTTTAGTTCATTACATGGTTAGTTAGCACCATCTAGTGGACAGGTAGTAGAACTACATCATGTGATCATGTGATTTCTCTGACGTCGGACACTGTGCTCAGGTGTGCTTGTTCAAATCTCCCGCTTCACATCAACCTTTGTCTCTGCTCAGATGAGTTTCATGGGCGTGCACACACACACACACTATTCCAGCTGGCAGTGGGTAGAAAAATGGAAACGGTCCATCTGCAGCTTCATGGTGCCAGTGGACAGGTAGTAGAACTACATCATGTGATCATGTGATTTCTCTGACACTCACCTGCTTTCTGCCACAGGTTCGACTGGTTTTGACGTCACTCTCATGTCTTTTTTTAGACTTGGACTTGAGGTTCTGAGGGTGTGACGGCGTCCTCAGATCAGATGCACACAGACACCAGGACTGACGAGGAAGAAATGAGCAGCTTCTTCTCTCCCAGTGTTTCCTCCACACCTGAAGGTGGAAAGTGTCTGTAAGTGGACCTGAGGTGAGTTCAGCAGGTGAGAATCCTACCAGAGAAATGTGTCAATGTTTGATCATCAGGATCACTTTGATCACAGTGTGCTGTATCACTGTTTACCTGGACAGGACAAATGTTTCTTCATGCTGATTGGTTGATTCAGAATATCTATGATTGATATGTTGTTGACTTTCTCTCTGAGTTAAAGAACAATGATTTCACAAAGACGTACATGTCATAGTGTTGCTGTCTCTCCAGTAGAGTCAGCAGCAGTTTGATTGTAACCTGAGCTCACATGATCAGTGAAAAATGTGTCTGGACTGGTCCGACAGCTCGGATCAACTTGGCTCAGGTTGATGTTTGAACTGTTCATACTCTGAACTTAAAGGTGCAGTGTGTCAGATTTGGGGCCTTTATTTTCACAATAAGGCAGACATGGAATATAATATCCATAACTATGTTTCCATGCATGTATAATCACCTGAAAATAAGAATCTTTTTGTTTTGTTACTTCAAAATTCTCCTTTTATATCTACAGTAGGAACGGGTCCTCTTCCATGGAGGCCGTCATACTGAAACACTGTGTTTCTACAGACTAAACTAAATACTGACTGCAGACAGGACCTTTTGAACTGTTGTTTCTCCTTTACACTGAGAAGGTGAGGGTGACGTGAGGAGATTGCAATGCAGCGATTACACCACTAGATGCACCAAAATTCAGCACACTGGACCTTTAAGTGCAGTGATGAAGTGTTGAGTGCTCAAATACAGAAACCTTCCAACACTGAGACTGAGCTGGTTTCACTGAAGACCCTTTAACACAGTCCAGGTCTCAACTGTCCCAGAGGCTTCAAAGTCCTTTTAGATGGACCAGAACCAGCCCAGAGTGTAACAGAACTTAGTGTTTGTTTAGAACCCCTCAGCCATCAGGGACCCCCAAAGAAACAGAACATGTGAACTATCCTGTGTCTGTGTTCAACTCTTCTCTTAATTTAAATATTTAAAGATAAATATGAAGATTTAAAGACACAGAGCTTCATTTTGTCTTGGCGCCCATAAATCCCCAGAATGCATTTTGTTCTTCAGTTCAGGGTTTCTCCCCAATGTGATCCACACTGCTGCTTCACTCCATCTTTCAGTGCTGATCTTTAGTTCATTACATGGTTAGATAGCACCATCTAGTGGACAGGTAGTAGAACTACATCATGTGATCATGTGATTTCTCTGACACTCACCTGCTTTCTGCCACAGGTTCGACTGGTTTTGACGTCACTCTCATGTCTTTTTTTAGACTTGGACTTGAAGTTCTGAGGGTGTGACGGCGTCCTCAGATCAGATGCACACAGACACCAGGACTGACGAGGAAGAAATGAGCAGCTTCTTCTCTCCCAGTGTTTCCTCCACACCTGAAGGTGGAAAGTGTCTGTAAGTGGACCTGAGGTGAGTTCAGCAGGTGAGAATCCTACCAGAGAAATGTGTCAATGTTTGATCATCAGGATCACTTTGATCACAGTGTGCTGTATCACTGTTTAACTGGACAGGACAAATGTTTCTTCATGCTGATTGGTTGATTCAGAATATCTATGATTGATATGTTGTTGAATTTCTCTCTGAGTTAAAGAACAATGATTTCACAAAGACGTACATGTCATAGTGTTGCTGTCTCTCCAGTAGAGTCAGCAGCAGTTTGATTGTAACCTGAGCTCACATGATCAGTGAAAAATGTGTCTGGACTGGTCCGACAGCTCGGATCAACTTGGCTCAGGTTGATTTTTGATCTGTTCATACTCTGAACTTAAAGGTGCAGTGTGTCAGATTTGGGGCCTTTATTTTCAGAATAAGGCAGACATGGAATATAATATCCATAACTATGTATCATGCATGTATAATCACCTGAAAATAAGAATCTTTTTGTTTTTGAAGTTCTGAATTAAAACATGAAAAGTCTAAAATAAGAATGATAACAATAAATGTTCTCAAGTGTTTGTAGTTGAGTTAAAGGAAAATATGTGAGGATGATTTTCATGTGTCTGCTTTAGTGGTTCACAGGTCAAATCAACAGCAGTTTAATCATAATCTGAGATGATGTTTACAAAATGCAGAGAGTGTCTGAACTGGTCGGACAGCTTTGATTGACTTGACTGAGGTTTAGTTTCCTGTTAACAATCATCTTAACAACAGTGACACAGACTGAGGACAGAGGAGCCCAAAAAACAGTTCATGTCTCGACTGCCCCTAAAAACTTTGTCTGGTTTGTCTGATGGAAAGAGCAGCTGGTCCAGTATTTTGTAGCATTCTGTAGAGCCAGCATGGAGGAGAACTGAATTCTGGATGTAACAGGGTTAGGTGAATAGTAGAGCAGTTAAATACAGAACTCGGCCGATCAGCCTTAAGGATTTAGACTCAGAACATGGATGTAATAGATCCATGCTCCGGAAAGGAGTCTCCGCCGCCGTTGTTATGGTAACCATGACGCCCACTGCAAAGTGACTAACGTTGTTATGGTAACCATGACGCCCACTGCAAAGTGACTAAGCAGTCAGATAAATTATCTCTATAGGACTAATAAAACACAATTTGCTTTGATTCAACATAGATTTAGAAAGTAAAATGCAAATTTCTCTAGAATTGTCGTCAAACAATGCCAGATATATCTTGAAATGTTGTTTTTACGGCCAGAAAGCTGAATAAATATAACGTTCAATGTACACATAGAACAACACTGCCGCCTAGTGGTGGGGAGGGTGGGCCGTTTGTGAATCCCGAATATTTGTTTGTGGATCTGTGCGGATCTCGGCAAATCTCAGAAATACGTAACTGAGGAAAGAGATGCGTGTGTGAATGGTGATCTACAAATGCTAAATCACGCTTCACGCAGTTTTACAAATGGCTTTTTTGTTTTTACAAATGGAAAATTATATATTTACAAATACACGTATATTTGTAAAAACCAAAATACAAGTTACGAATTAGAAATTTGTATTTGTGGATAGCAAAACACGTGTGCAAATCAAGGAACATTTGTAGATCACTCTCTTTGTGTTTACGGATATATTTGAGACAAAAATAACTCCATAGTTTCTCCCTCCAGACTTTGTTGGCTGGCTCAGATTTGGTCATTTTCCTGGTTCATGTTCTTCTAAATATGCTTCTACATTGTGAACATGCTACGTACTTCATTTGTTTCTCTTTTGTCTGTTCTTACCACCGGCAGTTTGCACAGGGAGTTTTATTTTGAAAATCCACAGGATTCTCTATGGTGTGTCTTGCTTCCTGTCAGCTCAAACTGCTCTGTGGAAATCAACGTGGGCTAAATAGAACAGAGCCGAGCGGAGGTGATATGCAGCCGTTCTAGGCAATGTATTAAACCACACACACAAACCGCTGTTCTCCAGAGAGAAAGACGCATTTAGGAGCTCGTTCATTTGTCACGTTTACATCAGAGTCAGTAGAAAGACTCGAACTTCCCAACACTACGTCTGAGAGTCAGTGATCAGAGTCAGTAAAACGACTCGAACTTCCCAGCACTATGTCTGAGAGTCAGCGATCAGAGTCAGTAAAACGACTCGAACTTCCCAACACTGCGTCTGAGAGTCAGCGATCAGAGTCAGTAAAAAGACTCGAACTTCCCAACACTACGTCTGAGAGTCAGTGATCAGAGTCAGTAAAAAGACTCGAACCTACCAACACTATGTCTGAGAGTCAGTGATCTAGAGTTGTGTAACATGTACACCACCCTATTAAAGTACTGTTTGGGTATCAATCGGTAGCTACACAGTTATCATTTCTAGGCTAGGTTCAGAGGACTAGGTTGGACTCTAGGAGTGGAGAGTGAGACACTGAATGCGAAAGGTTTAGCACCACCGTATATTGTGCACCATATACATATTACAATTTACCAAGAGTGAATAAAGACAGAGTACAAATACAAATGGCCATTCATAGGAAAATAAATACAATATGTACAGGTAATTTCATCAATTGGCATTATATAACTTAAAAGCGCACATCATCCATAATTTGCCGGGAAAAGGAGCTCAAGCTTCGCTTGTAATGGCGAAGTGCGACCAAAATATAATGGGCCAACAGTGGAGTGTCCAGTGGAAGGAGAGGGGAAAAAAGAGTCTGTATTGGGAAGTGTATGTCATGAATGTATGGCCGTTAGTAGGTCGCAAGGGCAAAGGTTTAGGGAAAAAAGTGTGGCTGCATACAAGAGCCTCCTACCAGCCCGACTAGAGCTGATTCCTTTCCATTAAAATATTAATCACAGTAAAGTGCATAGCAGTACCAGTAACTGCCTGGACTGCACGTAAAGCGCATTAGATGCAAAGTACCATCAACCATGAAGACTGGCTTTAAAATGCGTTTCATGTGGCAGGACACATTCAGAGAACTAGGCATATTCACCACATCAAACAATCAACAGGTAGCGAGGTAGTGTTAATGTAATGAATACACAGTGGAGAACTGCTTTATTGTTTGAAGAAATAGTGAATGCATGGAAGAACAGTGATGATGATGTGCAGTTCAGCCTCCAATTGAGAGCACAAGAAATCAGACACCAATCACGTCAATAATTCCATGCTGTGTCACATACCGCAGAAGATTTGAAGAAAAGTGAAGCTGAGTGTAGTCTGCACTAACACACCACACATGTATCACAGCCACTAGAGGGCACTAAAAGCACATGATGCCCTATAGAGAGCACTCAAATGCAAAATTTGACAAGAACAATTCATCAACATAAAGTTTTAAGAGCACATTTTTGCATAAAATAGATATATTTTAACAACACTACACCCATACGAAATTGTCAGGTAAATTTCAATCATCATTTAAAACGTTTTTAATTATTTTCTACTTTTTTACTATGACTGACATCAACACATTCCTCCAGCATGATGAAATGGACTGTTTAAATAGAAACTGTCAATGAACAAGAACATATAGTGGTCGATTCATGAATCAAACACTTGTAATTCATGCAATTAATCACAAGGTGAACAGCATTTTAGAGAGAACAGCATTTTAGTTTACCTGTAAAGGTTATAGCGCATTTTAGGTGCACTCTGTTTTTCATCTGAAGGCTGAATACACATAAGTATTAACAATTATAATCATATGAAAATGGGCAAATGTTGCTTCGTTAGACTTACTCTACACTCCTTTTATTCACATGCAAACATTGTGATTATAACCTGCTGACTGTTTAATGTATAACCAAATGATGCTTGTTAAGTCACAAGGAAGTGAGATACGGGAAAATGCTTATTTCTGCAGTAATGTAGTGTAATATAGTTTTTCCGTAATACCTCATGATTCACGTACACATCAGATACCAATGGTGCTAGATAAACAAGTTCAACAAAACTCTTTCAAACTTACTGTCAAATTATTAGTTTTTACAGGAAACATTTTCATTCAGAAAGTAACAAGAGAGAATAACAATCATAATCAAGGAGGTTTTGTTCTCTAATGTATTAAAAAATTCCACCTATCACAATTCAGTAGTTTATATTGAAGATGCGTCAGACAGACTTTTTTGGTTCTGTGGATAAAAGCAGAGCATTCTCCCATTTATGGAGTTATATGAATCAGAAGTATGCAATTAAAGAAAATAAAGATCTTAAAATTGTTACTAATGTTCGGGTGCACAGGCTAAATAGAGACAGTATGGAGGCAAGGATGAAACTCTGAATGTATCTGTATGTCTTTATAGTAAGAAGTTATTTGTCAGAACAACAAAAGGAAGCTTAAACCAATTACAGCACGCTGTAACATCTCCACCCTGGCATTTCTGTAACACCCTTACTGAAAAAGTCCAGGAATCAATTGGCATCACATGGAGGAGTTGCTGAAAGCTATGAAGGTGTTTTATGACATGAAGAGTCAACACAATGTCATCTATTAGGAGGCGTGGCACCACCTGGTTATAAATCCTGGGGATGTTGTCAGAAGATGTACAGAAGGAATTCAAGATTCAAGATTTGAGATGCTATAGCCACCTGTAGCCTGCTATCTCGTAAGTCATAGCTTAATATGCTAACATCACTTTCCCCAGTTGCTTAAATGTGTTATTGCTCATCTCAATATTCCATCACCTGGATGAGAACAGGTGTTGTTGTGAAGTTTTTGTATATACTTTATGGAAGATAAAGGAAGTTGTGTGTTTGAAGTTTGTTTATATGATTGGTTGATTTGAATGGATTTCGAGGTACAACTTTATATACTACAAAATGATTTACTAAATGTATTTATTACATTTATTTTGCCTTTAGGTTTATGAAAAGGAGCCAGAGGAACGTCTGACCTCAAATAATGGACACAGAAGATGACTCAGGTACTCAGCCCTACACATGATACTTTTACAGTCAAAATGTATTTTAAATGCAGTTGTCAGAAGCCCAAAGGATCTTTAAAGTATAATCAAATCCCTAGTGCTTACAGAACATCAAACCTGGATATGAAAGTTATAATAAGATGGTATAAATATAATACTTTAGTTATATCTGACTAAACCTGAAAACTTAACCACCCTATAAATGACTATTTTGCATTGGCAAAATACATTTTCAGAGAAACATATTGTCACCTATTCTAACAATTTGAAATGGTATTAATAATTAATCTATTGTTAAAATAACAATTTCAATAGATAATATCTAGTTTATGTAATCTAAAATCACATGTTAGGAACAGATCAGCGGTGTCCAAACTTCTTTTAAAGAGGACCAGATTTAACATTGTGAGGATGCCCAGGGGCCAATACTAACATCCTAAAAATGAAAAAAATTAACAATAAGAGTTACATACAAATGCACTGTCTTAACTATTTTGCTTTCATTGACACCAATTACATACATATATATATAATATATCTATATATATATAATATATTATTCTATTTTATTTTTTTTAAATGACATTGTAACCAAATCTAAACCAATCAGGTGTGAACAAATTTTAAAAAACAGTTCTTTCACATCTGGAGTCAGAGAACAAAGAATACATTGTATGAACACTATAGTGGTGTTCCTTCTGGACATCAAAAAAGTCACTTCCCGAACTGTAGGCACAGTAACTTCAGTCTGACGTGAATGACAGGAGATGTAATCCAGTTCAAACGTTTAATAAAAAAATTAAAAAACAAATTACAGTCCGTCAGACGGTAGAAAAACTTTATGCTCCCGTGCCTGCCGCAGCTCTAAACATCAGTCACTGCGCACATGACTACTAAAATAAAGGTCCAATATTAAATTTTACCATGGAGGGAGCATGAATGATAATAACTAACATGAGTTTGCCTTTTAAATGTTTTAACATTGTTTCCCTGGTATGCACATGAAATAACATGAAATTATAAATTATGCATCATATGCTTCAGTATGTCAACTAAAAAAGCCAAATCTTCCAGCCAAACAGTAGCTGACAATCCTAGCAGGCCATGAATAATATGTTTAAGCTTCGGGCCGCATGAAATCTGACCGCAGGCCGTGATTGCCCACATTGGATATCCCTGTAGAAAATGCATTAAAATATCAAAACATGGGGCACTGGTTAGCTCAGTAGGTAGCGTGTGCACCCATGGACGAAGGCTTACCCAAAAAACCCCACTGCTGTTTTAGTCCGTCCTGCACGTGACTTCAAACCCCAATGGGAGCGTTTCAGAAGCGTTTAGCCCACCAGACTTTGTTTACTTGCTCAGATTTGGTTATTTTCCTGGTTCATGTTCTTCTAAATATGCTTCTACATGTGTAAATATGCTACGTACTTCATTTGTTTCTCTTTTGTCTGTTGTTACGACTGGCAGTTTGCACGGGGTATTTTATTTTGAAAATCCACCAGATTCTCTATTATGTTTCTGTGACTGGCTTCCTGCCAGCTCGAGGTGCTCTGTGTAAATTGACACAGGCTGCTCGAGGAGTCCGTCAAAAATAAAACAGCTGCGTATACTATAGTGACCGCGGTGCACACACAACGCTGCACGCACGTGAACATGCCCGGTGGTATTTGGGGGTTCCGCAGCGACCAATGGTTCAAATCCAATCTGTAGACATGGCTGATGAGGGAATTGCATGAATGAAAAAAACTGAAACATATTTAATGACAGATCTCACTGTGGACAGTTATTGAACTACATTCTAGTAAAGAAAAGGTCCCAACAGTCTAAATTTGTTTTTTGTTTTTCCTTTCCTATGTCTCCTATAGACCTTTTGAACTTTCTCTCCAAAGTGGGTCTGAAGAAATTTTATCCTAACAAGATCACTCTTCGGCCTCTCTTGGAGATAAACAAAAACAGCGTATCTGATGAAACTGTTCAATCAGTGGAAGACATACCATGGTGCTTTCTCAGAAAATTATTTAAAATCAATGCAGAATGCAGGAACTGTACACAATTTTCAAACAATGATGATGAAGAGGATGAAGTGGAGAACAATGATCCATTTAAAATTTACACAAATGACTCCACAGAGGATAATGACGTTAACCCTCTTGACCTCATAACAGCACTCTTCCTTTGTGCTGACAGCTTCTTGCAACAGGAAATGGCCCTCAAGATGTCAATGTGTCAGTTTTCTGTCCCACTCGTGTTGCCCCATGGTCATAACAGTCAGTGTACACTGATGCTGTGGGCTCTGAGAGACATCGTCAAAGAGTGGCGTCCACATGAGCTTTCTGAATCAAGAGGGTTTGTTGAAGAGAGCATTGTACAAGCAGATATACCATTGTATTCCTTTGTGAGACTGAAAAATTCTAGTCTATCCAAGTCAGAGTTTCTAAATCACATTCTTAGCCTTGGCCAGTACAATAACAATGTGTTCATACACAGAGAGATGGAAGGAGGAGCAGTTCAAAGAAAAATTGCTAATGGTTTGGTTGAGGTTTGCTGGTACCTTCCCTGTGGGAAAGGAAATCTTGACATACTTCCAAAACCAGTTGCGTTTGCCAACCTGAGAGGAGACATTTGTGAGTCACCTGCACAGTTCAGCTTTCTTTTTCAAGTGTCAACTGCTACTTTTGTATTCCTGGACAAAGTTGAAGAAGATGAGCACAAGATTCTGACTTCTCTTCAAGATGTGAGATCCAAACTGTTCTTGGTTGTTAACGGCAAGGACTTAACTAAAGAGGACATGATGTCCACCAAGACAACACTGAAAGAATTAGATTTACCAAACACCAATGTAAAAACTAAAGAGCCAAAGATTAATGATGCAAAGTTTTCTAAAACACTTTGTGGAGCCATCAGAAAATCTTTGACAGTTGTAAAAACTACAACAAACATTGAAAATATGCTTGACAAAGCTGCTGAACTTGGTCTGTCTGTGGATGAATGCACAAGTGAAGAACAAAAGAATGCAGCTGAGGAGATTGTGAAAGGAATTGGGGTGCAGAGTATACCAGACTACAAGAGACGACAACTTCCTTCACAAGGCATTAACTGGAAAAGATTATCACGGTTAGAAATGGAAGAATGCAGGTTTAAAAAAGCTGGTGAACAAGGCCTGGAAGAATATAAATCTCAGCTACAGGAAGAAAAGAGAAAGATTAAGGTAGAGCTTGGCAAACACAAATTATCCACAGCCATGAAGTGTTTCATTGAAAACTTATCTGAAGGTGACAAAGAGAAAAGAGATTTTTTCCTTAAGTGGTTGAAACTTAAACTAAATTCAAAAATTCGGCCAATCATTCAACATTCTTTACTGCGTCAGAAATTGTCACAGCTTTCCAACAAAAAGGAGAAAGATATCAAAGAGATTGCAGAGTTGGATCAGGCTTTGCTGGAAAGCTCTTTAGGAATAGAGCATTACATGAGAGAGATGGGACTGATCTATGAGGTTTCCTCACAGTCAAAAGACAGTGCTAATAAAATGTCTCATCTCCCTGGTTTGGCTGCTGAGATGATGTTGGATGGATATCCTTTAGAGCTCTTGGATGGAGATGCTTCCAACATCCCAGAGAGATGGGTGACAGATGTGCTAATGGAGCTTCACAAGAAGGTTGGAGAGAAGAGCAGACTGTTGGTACTGACTGTGTTGGGTGTTCAAAGCACCGGGAAGTCAACACTCCTCAACACCATGTTTGGTGTGCAGTTTCCTGTCAGCAGTGGCAGATGCACAAGAGGAGCTTTCATGCTCTTCCTCAAAGTAGGCGAAGATATGCAATCCAAGCTGGACTGTGACTTCATAGTCCTCATTGACACAGAGGGTCTTAAGGCTCCTCAGCTGGCACAATTAGAGGATAGTTATGAGCATGATAACCAGCTGGCAACTTTTGTCATTGGTTTGAGTGATGTCACCATCATCAATGTTGCAATGGAGAATTCAACAGAAATGAAAGATGTCCTGCAAATTGCAGCTCATGCTTTCTTGAGAATGAAGGAAATTGGAAAAAAGCCAGTTTGTCATTTTGTGCACCAGAATGTTGCTGGAGTTTCTGCTGATGCAAAGAACATGACTGAAAGAAAACATCTCTTGGACCAACTTAATGAAATGACACAAATTGCAGCTGAGATGGAAAAGCAGCCTTCTATAAAGGCATTCACAGATGTGCTGGACTATGACATAGAAAAAAACAACTGGAACATCCCAGGACTCTGGCACGGGACCCCACCAATGGCACCAGTGAACACAGGTTACAGTGAAGCTGTCGCAGATTTCAAGAGAAATATTTTGGAGACAGTGAAAAGAGATGAAAGCGACGATGTTTCACAGATCCCAGAGTTTCTAGAATGGATAAGAAGTCTCTGGAAAGCAGTCAAATATGAGAACTTCATCTTTAGTTTCAGGAACACTCTTGTGGCTCATGCATATGACAATCTTTGCAAAGAGTTCAATCAATGGGAATGGAATTTCAAAAAAGAGATTTTATCCTGGCAGACAGCAGCAGAGTTAGAAATCTCAGAAACTGACATCAAATATGATCTCCATCATTTGACTACATTGGTTGAATCACAGAAATCACAGGCATTGAAAAAAATAGCAGAACAAGAAAAAATAATGATTCAGAAACTAAAGGAATACTATAAAAGTAAAAACAGACATGTGCATCTGATCGAGAAATACAACACTGACTTTCTCAATAGTATCAAAAGCCTTGCAAAAGAAATCCAAAGTTCAGCTAACAATGGTTTGGATTGTGCACTTGCGCTAAGAAAAAGTTCAAAAGAGGCTCAGGAAATTCAAAGAAAACACAGAGAAGTAATTGAAGAAAAAGTTATGAGACTCTTGAGTGACTGCAAACACTCCACACTGTCTGAAGACCAATTGACAGATGAGTTTGAAAAGATGTGGACTGAAGTCACTGTAAATGTGCCTGGTCTGAAAGAAAAAGATATACCTGCTAAAATTCTTGAACACTTCAGAGAGAATTTCCTAAATCGCAATGTCAATGAGGAATTTCAGAACATTACAGACCGTAATGAAATTGCAAGGGGTCCATTTAAGGTCAAAACAGAACATATCAAAAAGACAAACGTCGTAATAAATAAGATCTTACAAAAAGACATGAAGGAAGACTTGCAGGACCGTGCAGACAGTATCATTGAATCTTGTACACGGTTTATACATGATACTGCAAAACCAGACAGAGACTACAATGACTGTTTTACAAAGGAGCTTCTAGAAAAAATAGATGAATCCCTTAAACTAAAATGCAGGAATTGTTACACACCCAAATTTGAGATCGACTTGAAGCTTCACATTTGTGGCATTGCCTCAACAAAGTTCCATGAAATGCACAAAAAATTCTTGTTAGATAGGGATCCCAAAGTTCAGTTGAAAAAGTACAAGGATCAGTACTTGTCAGATTTCCTTGGTTTATACAAACAGGGAGATGACTGCCAACGCAAATCAACTGATTTTATCAGATGTTGTATCAGACCTGCTATTGAAGAGTACATCAGTAGATCTCTGGGAATAGACATTGTGGATGAAATTTTGACAAGTTCCCATTCCGCAGAGTACAGTTCCCGCTCCTTTTTTCAGTACAACATTCAGCAAGAGCTGCTGCAAAAGGAAGACTTTAAAGCTTTTGTCAAGTACATCTGTAACTATGAGATATATGTTAAGGATTGGATATTGGAGCACATCAAACAAAATATGTCAAAGGAGAAAACTCTGTGCAAACTGCAAAATAGGAATCTCCAGGTTATAGTTGACAAAATAACAGAAGCAACAGAACAGGCCTCAAAAGGAGAGGATGGGGTTCTGCTGCCAGATAACAAGGAAAGCATCACACACCTCATCAACAACATGCGCGAATATTTGAAAAAAGACATCTCAGTTTCAGTGGAAGCTGAAAAAACCACCCTGTTCCAAATCCAAAGCACATGCCATGCATTTAAAAAGAGCCTCATTAAATCACTGAGTGAACTGAAGGAACAACTGCAGGAGGAATTCTCAAACTCTGAAGACATCACCGAAACTCTGCACAAACTCCCAATCAAACCACAAGATGTGCTTTTTAAGCAGGTGTTTGGCTGCGGACAACAATGTCCATTTTGTAAAGTTCCTTGTGAAGCTGGAGGCAACGAACACAAGCAACATCATGCAGCTGTTCATCGGCCACAAGGACTTGGTCTTTATAGGTATATAAACACTGAAAAGCTGATTGAAAAACTGTGTACAACAGATGTGCACAGTGAATGTACATTCAGAAACACAGACACTAAATGGGAGTGGCATCCTTACAAGAAGTACACTGACTACTATCCTGACTGGCACATTCCTCCAGACCGTACCATAGAGGCATCTGACTACTGGAAGTTTGTCCTGGTTCAGTACAATGACAGATTTGCTCAAGAATACATAGCCAAGCCAGCTGATGTTCCAGAGGCCTGGAGGACAATCACAAAGGAACAAGCACTGAAAGGATTAAAAGATGCTTTCAATATAAAGTGAACAATCTAGACAAATATCTTCAATCAAGTTTAAGCATATAAGAATTTTTCATACACAAATGTACTCCAGAGAAGGTGAAAAGCATATGGAGACTGAAGTCTTCAGCTATATAAACAACTCAAATATTTTGTGTATGAAATAATTTAATAATAACCAAATACAAGATTTTATGTTTTATTTTTAAGTGTATGTTGATTTGTTAATGTAACTGACTTGACAGTGAAAACTTTGGGCACTGTGAACTGTGAACATGATCATGAGCTTAAACATGAGATAAACAAATTGCAGAGAAGATGAAAAGCTGGAAATAGTTTTCTGTACCACGCCTTTTTGTTTTGTTTTCTTTTATCAATTTTCTATAGGCCTTTATACATAATTACTGTTGTGCACAATATTAACATTGTCAATGATAAGGGAAATGATGTACAGCAAAGATCATTCAAAAAGAGATAATGTTTTGTTTTTGTCTTTTTTTTTACATATATGTATATACATATACATATGTATATTGACATATGGCCATGCACACTATAGCCAGTGTGCACAATAATGATGATGACAATGATAATGATTATTTACTATAAAGGAAAAAGCATGGTTGATTTATTGCTTCATAGTTGTAACAAGAAAGCAAAAATTATGTTTTTGGTCAGTAATGAACAAATAATTATACAATGCTGACTTTTTTATCTTTATGTTTTACTTTTGTTATTTTTATCTTATATTATTCTTTTTATTATTATGTTTATTAAACTAACATGATGATGATGATGATGATGATGATGATGATGTAGGCCTACAAAGACCATATGCTGAGATTATGTGATGTAACTTTATTAGCTAAGTATTTACATTTCTATTGTTCTATTTCTCAACATTTCTTAAAAATATAACCTTAAGAAGTTATTGATGTTTAACTGAAGTGTTTGCTTGTTGATGTCAAAGTTTTTTTTTACTTCATGCACAAATACTGTGGCACAGTATTTGTGCACTTCATGTGTTGATATGCTATGATATGTTAAACAGGTAACAAATAAGTTGAAATGCTGGGAATAGTTGTTATCTTTGACTTAAATAGACATGCTCTTGTTTTGATAATTACAAAGGTTTTTCCCTCATTCATATTGCTCCACAGCTTTGTCTCTAGTGAATTGTGCTAATGATAATTATGTTGATGCTGTTGATTTTACATTGAACAAGAAAACTTAGATTTTTGTCATTTCTGACTTTAAGATGTTCTTCTTATTATTATTATTATTGTTATAATTGTATTTTTGTGTTTTCATTCATTTTTCCACACAGCTCTGTACATAATGGTTTGTGCTAAAGATAATTATGCAGTACAGTGGTCATGTTTTGTCAACACTATTAAATATTTGTTATGTTTTATTTCTATTAGCTATAAAAACATGTTTTATCTTTTGATGTTGTTATTTGATATAAGTCAGTTAATATAAAATGTATGTTATTGTGTTCATGATCAAATATGGTGTCTTATGGCTAAGCCACATCAGGTGGCATCATTTTGTCTGTTGATCATGTTGACTTCTGGCTATTTTCGAGAGAGATTAAACAATTAAACAAGCTCCAAGGACGTCGGAAGATGGAAGCTACAAAATATTTTTTGTTGTTGATTTTTTTGTTGACTACAAATGTTTATTTTAACAATGATGATATAACCAAAGATCATGTGTAGAAACTTTGAAACAAACATATTTTAAAAAAATCAAAGATTTTCTCTAGCGTAACCAAAGGCATTGCACTACTCTCCAATCCACATTTGTAACTTTGAGTAGTCTTTCTTTCAATTGTGCACTGTCCTGCAGGTTACATTGCTGTACTACTCTGAACTTCTGGTTAGATACTAGACGGCATTTCATTGTCTAAGTACTTGTGCAACGGCAAATAAATTTAATTTAATCTAGTATAAATTTTAAAAAAACACCCGTTTTACATTATTACAAACATGGTGAAAACCTGTTAATTTACATTGTTAACTATAGAACTATACTCAACTTTGTTTGTGTGGTGGTGTGTATTATATATATCTATATATATATATATATCTTTTGTTAGATTCCACTAGTTCAGGGTGCTGTTTATTTATGTGTTTCTTTGTTATCAACAGGTTAGATAGTGGGTTTTTGTTTCTCGTTTTGGTTTTCGAGTTAGATGGGGCTGTTGATGTTTGAGTTTGTATATTTGTTTGTTCGTTTAAAACAGCACTTGTGCGCCCTTCCTTTTTCCTTCACTCACCTCCTTTTGTTAAAAACATTGAACTGTTCATTTAATAAACTCCTTTGTTGATTAACCTTAACATCTGGTTTTTATGTTCTTCCTATTACCCTTGTCGTCGCGTAACTGAAAACATTACTCGAACCCTTCCTTTAACAATGTTTTTGCCGTACTAAGTTGCCTGTGCATTCGCCCTAGAGTGACATGTAATACTCTTGCTGTTTTGTCAGACCCCA
>NC_040018.1:32678868-32720331 GCF_000972845.2 Larimichthys crocea | reverse complement strand
TCATTGTACATGCCAATCAACGTGGAATTGAGCGCACTTGCAACTCCTCCTGTCCATGCCCCCATTTACATATGCAAATCTATTAAATAGGCCCTGGACCTGAGATTCACCTCTTTGTCCGATCAGATAACGCGATGAACAAAGGAAAGAAAATGAATTCCTCACAGAGTCTAAAGCTAAAGATTCTAGTTGAATGAAGTGGAGATTCTGTTTGGTTCCCTGTCAACAGGGATAAATATGACAAAAAAAAAAAAGCTGAGTGGAGCGTGGTGTGTGAGGCTGAAATGCCGTGGGATCGAGCAGCCGCACACACAGGTGTGGACAGGTGTGGCGCTGCGCTGACATTTTACGCCCGCTTTTACTGACAAGAAACTGAACACAGGGGAACAATCAGGGGCTTGTTAGAAAGCTCTGCAGCTCTAATTTCACCAGCAGAAAATAAAGAAACCAAAAAACTGAATTTGAATGCGCACATGCCCAAATATGGCATTGGCACACTGGCACACTGGCACACTGGCACGGCTTCTTGGGGTAAGTAAAGAGTTATTCTTTAATTGTTTCGTATGTAATCCAGCGTTACATACGGGACAATTAACGAATAGACCACCCATCGCGCACCGTGCCAGTCTCCAGCCTGTTCTCAGCAATGCTGTTAGTCATAATGAATAGTCGTGCGTGCGTTGAACCAGGCCACCTTGCCACGATGTTAGTTAGCTGCATTCGCGCATCACATATGATTTGAACATGATGGAATGAAAATGTTCTACAACAAAAAAAAATCATCCTGTGATGGGCGCTTTATAGCAATGTGTGTGCAGTCAATAGCTCCGATTACTAGGAAACGCTATCGCTGAAACTGTGCTTTAATGTCGGCCTGTTCAACAGCACTGTATGGGAATCTGATGTACCAGGAAGACATTCGGATGTCCGTCCCACACAGTGGCAGCTCGGCTCAGGGTTAACTGGCACACTCCTGACCGATCGGCCAGCTCCTGCTGGAATGCCCCTGTTGCCGGGAACCCCAGCGCAGTCAGGCAGCCGGCCCGCCGGCCCCGTTTGCGCTCTCGGCCGGCCGCAGCTCCGCAGATAACTCCAGTAACACTGGCCTTGTACCCGAAATCGCTTATGAGCCAATTATCATGGTTTGCAAGTAAATCCTTGCGTTCCTTAAATCGCTCACGGCGTCCGTTGCAAGGTCCGCTAACAACGCTAACGCTGTCTTTGTCAATATCATTTTCTTAATCACATTGCCGCATGCTTTTATATCCACTTATATAATTGGCAAACACCTGGCTGTGTTAATAGTTCATAAGTGTGCCTCTGATGTGCCACATCACTAATGAACACTTGTTTTCACATTATTACAGTTTCCCAGCTTCACCTCTAAGTGTCGCCAAGGAACAATAGCTGGTAGAAACGTGCGTACGACAGCTATGAAATTGGCGTGGGCACGCACATTTCTACGATTGCTTCACGTTTGAATACTTTGAACGTGAGTGGGGAAAAGGACGTACGCCCCTTTTTTGTGCGTACGCATGCTTTGTACATGAGGCCCTGGGCTCCAGTGATGGAGACGATAAAACTCCACCTCACTAACCTGTCCTCTCCTCTGACAGGCCTGTCTCCTCTCCAGGCGGCTGAATAGTTTTTGGTTCCTTCTTCTTTTCATCTTTCATCTCATGCACACCTCGCCACCTACATGTTTCACTCATGCAAGCACACACCTTCACAACTGACTCACTGATCAACACACCTCATTGTTTCTTTGTTTTGTTTAAGTCAACCATGATTTTGGACTTGTTAAGCAATAAATTTTTTTTTGATTTGGCCTTAAACCCACAACTCCACTTTGTATTTGTCATGGCTTAGAGCCAGGTTGTGATCATCTGACCTGAGACTTTCCAGTGTACAGTGTGGACCTCCAGTCCAGCAGACAGCAGCTTCAGTCCTGAATCCTGCAGGTCTTGTTTACTCAGGTCCGATCTTTCAGACTATTGACTGGGACCTGAGAACTGAGGACAGATGTCACAGCTTCTCTCTAAGAGGTTTACAGTCACTCAGTCTGGAGAGTAAATAATGAACAAGAAGACAAATACCATTTGTGTTAAAAAGTTGACTCTGGAGACAAATCATTTTGAAACATGAACACAAACTGTGTCTTCATCTGACCTGAGACTTTCCAGTGTACAGTGTGGACTCTCCAGTCACAGACGCAGCAGCTTCACTCCTGAATCCTGCAGGTCGTTGTACTCAGGTCCAGATCTTTCAGACTAGAGGACTGGGAGCTGAGAACTGAGGACAGAGCTTCACAGCTTCTCTCTGAGAGGTCACAGTCACTCAGTCTGTAGAGGAAATAATGAAGAAGAAGACAAATAACATTTGTATTAAAAAGTTGACTCTGGAGACAAATCATTTTGAAACATGAACACAAACTGTGTCTTCATCTGACCTGAGACTTTCCAGTGTACAGTGTGGACTCTCCAGTCCAGCAGACAGCAGCTTCACACCTGAATCCTGCAGGTCGTTGTTACTCAGGTCCAGATCTTTCAGACTAGAGGACTGGGAGCTGAGAACTGAGGACAGAGCTTCACAGCTTCTCTCTGAGAGGTCACAGTCACTCACTTCTGTAGAGGAAATAATGAAGAAGAAGACAATAACATTGTATTAAAAAGTTGACCTGGAGACAAATCATTTTGAAACTGAACACAAACTGTGTTTTTCATCTGACTGAGACTTTCCAGTGTACAGTGTGGTACTCCCAGTCCAGCACAAAGCATTCACTCCTTGAACCTGCGGTCGTTCTTACTCAGTCCAAGATCTTTCAGACAGAGGACTGGGAGCTGAGAAGAACAGAGCCAAAGAGCTTAACACTTAAAAAGCCCACAAATAAGTCATCAGCTTCAGCTTTCTCTCTGAGAGGGTCACAGTCACTCAGTCTGGAGGGAATAATAAACAGAAGACAATAACTTGGTGTTCAAATGTTGACTCTGGACTTTTGGTTAAACAGTATTTGTAATCTCTTTTTCAGCACCTTCACACCATCACAAAACATATAACAGAATCGGTGAAATGCCTGGTGGACTGTCTGTCATGATTTCTCATTTCACAGTATAAAAAGTCATTTGAATTTTCTGATGTACGTTATTGTATCACATTTACATCTTGTAAAGCTACCTTAATATCTTAGAATGAAGAACCTTTTTTTAATCATGCACGTTTAATTCCAGTTTTTTACGATTTAGTCACTTTACAAAGTGGTTGAAAGACTTCTATAGGGCTGCTTGAACGTGATTTTAACATGTGCGAACAGATTACAATACAGGTCTTCAAATCATCACGGGCAAAAAGTTCCAGCGAGTCAACATTTAACCGAAATGTTATTTGTCGTCTGTTCATGATTTCCGTCTCCAGACATGAGTGACTGTGGACCTCTCAGAGAGAAGCTGTTGAGAGCTCTGTCCTCCAGTTCGCAGCTCCCAGTCCCTAGTCTGAGAGATCTGGACCTGAGTAAGAACGACCTGCAGATTCAGGAGTGAAGCGGCGTCTGCTGGACTGGAGAGTCCCACAGCTGTCAACCTGGAAAGTCTCAGGTCGATGAAGAACAGTTTTTGTGTTCATGTTTCAAAATGGTTGTCTCCAGATCAGAAAAAAACCTTTTTAACATAAACAAAAGACGGTTTAATTGCTGTTCTTTCTGTCAAGATGTGTCGCTTTCTCCGCATCATGGGGTGGTGCGACTGCGTGTGGCGGGGGTCCCTTACTCCACTATCTGCTCACATCAAGCTGTGTACGCTGTGTGTGAAGTAATATAATAACATACACAAAAATCAGATAAAGTGAGCGGGGGGTCCGGCATGCTTCGGCGAAAAACGCGCAAACACACGGATAAACCGGGAAAAAAAAAATACATGGTGCAGGAATAGTCAGGTGTGAAGCTGCTGTCTGCTGGACTGTGAGAGTCCCCCTGTACCTGGAAGTCTAGGTCAGATGAAGACACAGTTTGTGAGAACGTGCTTGGATCCATGCACGCACACTTTGATACATCTGATATTTTTGTGCGTACGACAGTTTCCGGGTTCTGCGTACGCCAAGTTTTAGTAGGAAATCCACGCAAGTATTTGTACATGAGGCCCCCAGGTGTTTCATCTACGATCAGTTGGACCTGCTGCAATGGGAACACATGTTCAAATTGATTAGGGAACCATCACAAGATGAAGACCCAATTTGTGTTCATGTTTTAAAACGATTTGTCTCCAAAGTCAGCATTTTAACACAAATGTTATTTGTCTTCTTGTTCATTATTTACTCTCCAGACTGAGTGACTGTAACCTCTCAAAGAGACGCTGTGAAGCTCTGTCCCAGTTCCAGGTCCCGGTCCTCTAGTCTGAAAGTTCTGGACCTGAGTAACAACGGCCTGCAGGATTCAGGAGTGAAGCTGATGTCGCTGGACTGGAGAGTCCACCGGTACATGGAAAGTCTCAGGTCAGGATTCATTAACCCATTCAGCTGATGAGCCTTTAAATACAGTAGACAGTTTTTTCTCAATTCACAAGATACTGATGGCCCTGGTTTGATCCTCTGTGAGAGGTAGCGTAGGACAACAATGGTTATGGTGAAAGGCCAGGCCTCTGTTTGGTGAGGAGGTGTAGATGCGGTGCTGTGGGGTGGACTCATCCATGTTGAGCTGCTTCAGTCTATTCACCTTGGGATCCATCATATATCAGTAGAAGGAGCCTGACCTTCATTAGTGCGTCTTCACAGGAATGAATGGCATCAGTCACTCAGTCAGCCATGTTAGCTCACTGTGTGGAGTGTGGCTCAATCTTGGCTCCAAGGACGGACGGACAGACAGACGGACAGACGCGCAGACAGACAGACAGACAGACAGACAGCTTTGGTTGACAGACACAGACAGTGAATGAGAGTGAGCGAGCGTCGGCCTCGATAAAGTTGTTAATCAGAGAAATAAAAAGCTCTCTCCTGATTGGTCCACAGAGGTTACGTTCAACACAACAGAACAAAATCCAGAAGCCACTTTTCCCTGCAGGCCTCCTCCTGTCTGAACGTGCGTTACTTCTTGTTGCTGCCACAAGGAATTGTGGGACGGCATTGTCTCCTTTCCTTTGGTAAAGGATGGTCCAGTGTCTCCTCTGCTAAAGGAGACAAGAAAGGAAGCAGTGAAGCTCTTTTCCTTCTTCAGAGTTCAAACAGCTCTTATCATGGCTGACACTAAATCCTTCTGGCTCATTTCACTCAGTGAGGAACCTTCCTGAACAAAAAGACTATTGGACCGGAGCCTTTGACTTTGGTTCTTTCTAAATTGAGTTCCCTGCAAATGTTGAAAGTGAAACCTGATTAGATTCAATAAAGGATTCAAAAGGAATCAGATGGTGGATTTGGACTGAATCAGATGAATCAAATCCCAACCCTCCATGTGAACAGAAACACCAAACTGTGTCTGAGAGTGATGTAATGTCCATGTTTGCATGCTGAAAGAGGATGTGCTGGTCTGACCCCCCTCCTCCTTTCAGGGTGGAGCCTGCTGGAGTCCGATGGTTGAGACCAGGTCTGAGGAAGTGTAAGTGTGTTTTTAATTTGATTCATGAAAACAAACCATCTTCAAACTGTGACTGTTAAAACTTTAGTGCTGTCATCAATTGTAGCGCTAAATAATTAAGGCTCTTTGTTTTATTTTGAAAAGTCCATGTGGCTTCCTGTGTTGTTGTTCACGACAGCTGTATTCAGGTTTTGACAGAAGCACACAGCTCATTGGTAAGCTGCAGTTAGCTAAAATAGCCTGCTAATAATGTATGACTTATGAGTACAATGTGTTGCACTGTTAAGCTATCTTTAAAGCATGATGTGAAAATAAGTGTTATTTAGCGCTCGCGGTTAGCATCACTGCTAGCTCCCGTTAGCATGCTTGGTTAACTCCATTAGCTTTCCAGGCTAGCACTTAGATAGGCCTTGCTTGTATGTAGCTATTATTGTTAACTGCTAATGTTGGCCAAGACACTGGTTTAGATTGTGGTTTGCTGCGTTTGCTGCAATTTATTACTTTAAATTCATAAGAAAACATTTGACTGATATATATTAAAATAGTTAATGTTTAGATAAAAATAGTGATTTATAAGTTATAATTTCATTAATAGTATTACATGTAACCTGTTATATTTGGTTTACTCATTTCAGGTTTATGACCTGTGGTCACCTGTGGTCATTTCATAATAAAACAAAAGAAGACCAAGGATAAAACATGAGTTATTGCTTCAATTTGCTTCCTGTTAAGCCTTTTTGGAGGGCTGAATTCAAAAATCCGAACAGTGACATCACTCCTTCAAATCTCTGATGTCATCATCAATAAATGAACAGATGGTAGATTAATAACTGTCTTGTTCTCTCCATCAGATTCCTGTGAACTCACAGTCGACACAAACACAGTACACAGAGACATCAAACTGTCTGACAACAACAGGAAGATGACATATGTGAAGGAGGATCAGTCATATCCTGATCATCCAGACAGATTTAACTGGTGGCCTCAGATGCTGTGTAGAACTGGTCTGACTGGTCGCTGTTACTGGGAGGTCAAGTGGAGAGGAAGAGTTTATATATCAGTGAGTTACAGAAGAATCAGAAGGAAAGGAGACAGAGACTGTTTGTTTGGAAGGAATGATCATTCCTGGAGACTGAACTGCTCTGATGGTCGTCGTTATTCTGTCTGTCACAATAACAGACAAACATCCATCTCCTCCTCCTCCTCCTCCTCCTCCTCCTCCTCGGTCTCTCACAGAGTAGCAGTGTATGTGGACTGTCCTGCTGGCTCTCTGTCCTTCTACAGAGTCTCCTCTGACACACTGATCCACCTCCACACCTTCAACACCACATTCACTGAACCTCTTTATCCTGGGTTTGGACTCTGGTCTGGTCCTGGTTCTTCAGTGTCTCTGTGTGGTCTGTAGGACGGAGAGTCTCCTCCTGTGAGACAAACATTGTCTCTGCTGAACAGATCAGTTGAGTGTGTCCAGGATCACACAGCTGATGTTATTTCTGTCCCACACCATGTGTCCCTGGTTAGATTCTGGTGGGTGCATGTCATACCCCTCTCTCTACCCCCATGTTTCCTGTCTGCGTCTCCTACGTGTCCGTAAAGACAAAATGTCCAAAGAAAAAGACAGAAAAGCTTAAATAAAATGTGTCATGAGCACAGAGCATGATGGGATAAGTGTAAGGACAACACTAAGAAGAAGAATAACATGTACTTATGTCTAGAGACACCCCACCCCTGGGGGAGGAAAGGAGATGAAGCAGATTCACCTTCACTAGTCTCAGTGCTGCTGTGTCAAAGGGACAGATACAGGAAATCTTTCCTGCCACATGCCATCACACTGTATAATAACAAACTCAGGTCATAATTTACAGTCACTGCGCATTTTTCTTCACACAGTAACACATATTGCACATTTCTCCTGTCTTACTTTGCACTAAATCAATACTGCCAAACTGCTGTATATACTTTTGTACAATATTTTATTTACTATTGCTATTTTGATATTTTATTATGTATAAAATACATAATAAGTTGTTGTCTATCGTCAGTGTATGTATTGCTGCTGCTACACTGCAATTTCCCAGCTTGGGATAAATAAAGTAAGTTTGTCTGTCTGTTTATCTATAAACTCTAAAAACTCTTTGTTTTTATCCTTTTTTTGGTTCATATTAATTTATGGCAATGCACACTATAGCCAGTGTGCACAATAATGATAATGACAATGATAATGATTATTTACTATAAAGAAAAAAGCATGGTTCATTTATTGCTTCATAGTTTGCTTGTAATAATCACAAATCCAAGAAAAACAAGAAAGCAAAAATTATGTTTTTGGTCAGTAATGAACTGCCACACATGCATACTGCACTTTACACAATCAGTGTCTATTCTCTGTAGAGTCTCTCAAAGACTAAATTCTTTATAAGGTTTTACATTTACATATTGCATAGTTCACTGTTACTTGGTTTTTATTCTACTGTTACTGGTTCTATTTAATTGTTCTTTATACATGTGTATATAGTGTTAAAATAGGATATCGTATAGGTGTATAGCGTTAAAGTTTTGTTTTCTTACTATCTCACTTACTGTTTGGGAGCTGCAGTAACAAAAACAATGTCATTAATAAAGAATTAATTAATAAAGTACTGTTCTGATTCTGAAATAATTACACAATGCTGACCTTTTTGTCATTTATGTTTTACTTTTGTTAGTTTTATCTATTTTTTTATTATGTTTATCAAACTAACATGACAGTGATGACAATGATGATGATGATGTAGGCCTACGTACTACAAAGACCATGTGCTGAGATGATGTGATGTAACTTAACTATTACATTTTTATTGTTTTATTTCTCAACTTTTCTTGAAAATAACCTCAAGAAGTTATTGATGTCTTCTTAGACAGTAGATGAATCAGCATTAACTGAAATGTTTGCTTGTTGACATCAAAGTTTGTTTTACTTCATGCACAAATACTGTGGCACCCTTTCATATGTTAATGTTCTATGATATGTTAAACAGGTAACAAATAATTTGAAATGCTGGGAATAGTTGTTATCTTTGACTTAAATAGACATGTTCTTGTTTTTTTGTTTTTTTTGTATGTGTTTTGATAATTACAAAGGTTTTTCCCTCATTCATATTGCTCCACAACTTTGTCTCTAGTGAATTGTGCTAATGATAATTATGTTGATGCTGTTGATTTTACATTGAACAAGAAAGCTTAGATTTTTGTCATATCTGACTTTAAGATGTTCTTATTATTATTATCATTGTTATAATTATTATATTTTTGTGTTTTCATTCATTTTTCCACACAGCTCTGTACATAATGGTTTGTGCTAAAGATAATTTTGCAGTACAGTGGTCATGTTTTGTCATCACTATAAAATATTTGTTATGTTTTATTTCTATTAGCTATAAAACATGTTTTATCTTTTGATGTATATTTGATAAAAGTCGGTGAATTAAAAATGTATGTTATTGTAACTGACATTGGTGTTCGTGATCAAATATGCTCTCTTATGGTTTAAGCCAAAATCAGGTGGCATCATTTTGTCTGTTGATCATGTTGAACTTCTGGCTATTTTTCTGAGAGAGATGATGAATTAAACAAGCTCCAAGGACGTCGAAAAGATGGAAGCTACGAAATATTTTTGTTGTTGGATTTTTTCGTTGACTACAAATGTTTATTTTAACAATGATAATATATGCACAAAGATCATGTGTAGAAACTTTTGAAACAAATATATTTTTAAAAAATCAAAGATTGCAAATATCAGGAATGAATTTGTTTCTACAGTTTAATTTCTCTAGCTGTAACCAAAGACATTGCGCTACTGTCACTCAACTTGTTTTGTGTGGTGTGTTTATATATATATATATATGTTATCAACAGGTTAGATAGTGAGGTTTTTGTTTCTCGTTTTGGTTTTCAAGTTAGATGAGATAGGCTCTGTTTAGAGTTTAGAGTTTTTGTTATATTTGTTTGTTCGTTTAAACAGCACTTGTGCGCCCTTTGTTCCCTTTCACCTCACCTCCTTTTGTTAAAACAATTTGAACTGTTCATTTAATAAAACTCCTTTGTTGATTAACTTTAACATCTGGTTTTTATGTTACTTCCTATTACCCTTGTCGTCGTCGTAACATGAACACATTACTAACAGAAGATATTTCATGTTAAATAGGATAGTGATGTGCAATTCAGCCAGTGACATGAATAATCCTTGCTGTGTCAGAAACAGCAGGAAAAAAAACTTGATAAGATGCAAAGTTTAGCCTGAACGAAATACTCCTCAGAACATACTGTACAATCTGCACTACACAACACTTAATTACCACTTGGAAAAACAACCACAAGGTGGCACTGAAAACATGAAGAGCACGATGACAGAGAAGGATCATTCAAATGCAGGAATAGAAGAGCATTCCACAAAAATGCATACTACAATACAACAGCAATATTTTAACAGTACTATAACTTTGTGAGATAAAATGTAAACTACGGTATTTCAGTGTACATCAATGTGACTAACGTAGTGGTCAAGACATTTGATTATAATGAGTAATTTCACTGGTTTCATATTTTATGAACCAAACTGATTAGTTCAAAAACAATCTGCAGATTTATCAGTAACAAAAATGACTAGTGTTAACAGCTTTCTATCTAATAGACTGACCCCTAACCTCTACATGCAGTGGGTTTTATTCAGCCAGGCTAGAGTTTGAATATGAGTTAAACAAATTAAATGCTATAAAGAGAGTTAGTTTAATTCATGCACATCATCCGGTGCAACAGCATCCTAACATAGATGTCTGCTGCTGGCCAACACCTCTCCTCAAAACTTGTGTGTGTCTGCTTGTCTTTGTTTGCTGCTGTAATTAAACATTGCTGAGAAAAACCAGATGAGCAGAGCTGTTACTCCTCGGCATATATTCACATGCACACAAACATGTACACATAAGTGGAATGCTTGGAGAAAGAACAGGGCGGCGTCAAAGAGCCACTCCTCTGAGTTTTTTATCTTACTCACAGTGGGAGGGGCCCAGTTTCGGTCTCACAGTGACATCACTGTTTAGACAGACAGAGGCAGTAGTACTCACACCTTTTACTTAAGTAATAAGTAATAAAATAACCTCTGAGAGTGAAGCAGAGTTTAGTTGGCTATCGGGTTAAAACTTTGTGTTTCAAGTTTTGGGGATTTTCATGAACAAATGAAAGAAGAAAAGTCCAAAAGAAGAAAGAGATGGCATTTGTGATATTTTAAGATCTTACCTCACAAACTTAAAAATCTAAATGTGCAAAAGTAAATTCAGCACCAAAGATAAATGTGGAGGAGTGAAAGGTAGAATATTTTCCTCTAAGGTCAAAGTCGGTAGAAAGCCCAAAACTGTACTTGGGTAAATATATTTAATTACCTCCCACCACTTTTAGAGTGACATCACTTTTCATGCAGCACATCCAGAAAGGCTGCATTCCACAGCTTCACTCCTCCTCCACCTCCTCCTTCTCCTCCTCCCCGGCTGAAGTGTGTCTGTAGGTGAGTGTTTGGGTCACATCCGCCAACCAGCCTGAACACAGAGCAGCGAGTAACACCAAGGACCATCAATGAAACTGAGATAAGCTTGAACTAACAGGTGAGTGAGTTAAAATTCCTCTCTCTCTCTCTAATGAGCCTCTGTAGCCTGAGGTGGAGTGACACTAATTATTGTAAAAAAATCAGAATGAGTTCTTCAAGAGGGAAAAAGTTTCATTTGTGACTTTTGTTTCTAATGTGAACAGCAGTTGACTCGTTTGTTGGTCTATTAATTTAAACTCACCTTTTATCTTTCATTAGTCTTTACGTTCATTTGTCTTAATTCATCCTCAGTATTATATTGTAACGGTCAGAATTCTTTAATCAGCTCAAGAAAAGTCAAATACAGACCAAGGAAAAGATGCAGATATAATCAATAAATCAATCATAGTGAGTTTGGTTTAGAAGTGATGCACTGAAGAAATCAAATATACAACTTGAGTTGCAGTGCAGAGAATAGTACAGATATTTCAAACAATTCTTAAAACCTAAAAATAATTGAGGAAAAAAAATCCAGCAGAAACTGAGTTAAGAGTTTAGAAATTGTAGATTTTGATAAATGTAGGTAGATAGATACTTAAAAAGGGTCTCATGGGAGGAAATGCAGTGCATTACAAATATTAAATATTTTTATATTAAGTTTTTCTTATTTTTGTATTTCGTATTTGATGGTTTCTAAAGTTTGGAGGACTTGCAGTTCCCGCTGCTTTTTTCCTGAATGGCGGGGATACCAAATTTGAAGTTTTGAACAGTGGAAGTTAGTAAACAGAGAGTGGAGGTATGTGTGGGTGGAGCCTGAGTCCTCCAGGAATGTCAGCATGTTCTGCCACATTCCTGCGCTCAGTAAACTTGTGTGTCCTCTGCAAACACTGGCAAACACACACACACACACACACACACACACACACAGTCAAACACCTCATCTCCTGGTGTGTCACTTTGAGTTCAGTCAGACAGAAAGCTCACTTGCAGGGTTGTTGTTGGTGTTATGTAATTGTGCAGCAATCGTACATGTCGTCATGTAAGTCACTTGGCAATATTACTAGTTTGACCAAGTAACATCTGAACTGCATGCGGCCACCTTCATTTAGAGGCATGAGGTTACATATACACTGAGATGCATCTGTGATGCAGCCAATTATCATCTTTACTGCAGAAATAAAAAACTAGTTTGAATAAAACTTACTTATTTATGATCAAAAACTAGCGAGTGGACAACTTTGCAAACAGCCAATCATTAACCAGGTCCCCAGCAGCAGACCCAGCAGCAGCTAATATTACTGACTAGTCCAACAGCAGTCAGCCCAGCTCGGCGTCTGTCTTTCAGCCTTTTATTTCACCAAGCTCTCACCCACTACTTTCCATCAGGAAACTCTGTAAATCACAGAGAGTTGAGGCGGAGCAGCTGAAACATTTTCTCCATAAAATATATTCCAGTTTCACCAAAATAAGTTACATAGTGTTGGGGTGGCGTTAAGCTCAGTTGGTAGAGCAGCCGCCCCTTCCCGCATGTCATTCCCCGTCTCTCTCCCCCCACATTCCTGTCACTCTTCAGCTGTCTCTATCGAATAAAAGCTTGAAAAGGCCAAAAAAATTATCTTAAAAAAGTTACATAGTGTGAGAAAAGACGTACGAACGATAGAGACACCGTTCACCTGATCACAGGTTAAAATCCATTCAGTTTTAAAATCAGTTTACGGCAGAAAAGTTTCACAGTGTGGCTTAAATTTTGTCAGGTGTAACAGAAGTTACATGTCATGTTAGATGTCAGGTGTAACAGGCTGTACGGGTGGTGAGGATTCTCCTGTTGGAAGTCAATTCTGGATCTGACTTTTAACTTGGTCAGAGTAATGTGGTGTTTAATTTGGTTGCCTTGGTTATGATCACACTGCATTCGTCTCAGGAATTTATTGATTCTTGGCTTCCAACTGGGCAACAAACACAGGCAGTCAGATGAAGTTCAGCGTGTACTATTCTTCTTATCAGGCTATCGTGTCAACACATTTTTTCCCAGCTCTTTGTTTGTATTTTCACAAAGGCAGAGTGAGAGTGGGATCAGATAAATGTGGAATTTAAAAAATACAGTCAATGAGAAAAATGTAAACGTTCAAGTAATATAGAAACGTAAATCTTGAGTAAATGTGTTCAGTGGCTTTCTACCTTTGTCTTCAAGCAGAGATGGTCCCTTTGAAGTCAGAACTGCTCTCATTGGAGACTTCTGAATATAATAGGAAAAAGGGGGCAACAGTAAAGAAAACGTATTTTACTCACAGCTCAGTTGATTGTCTTACAGTTCCATGTTGGTTTTTAGCACATTTTTCCCCTGTGGAATTCAGTATGTCAGAAATTTCTGTGTGCTTGGTGTCAGTTCACCCACTTGAACACTGAAACCATGAGAGAATGATATGTTATACTTCACTGTCAGCCTGGTTCAACTTTCATGCATCACCCTGGAAGAAGGATACAGTATCGTATGGTGAGAAAGTCACTGTATTCCCATGACAGAAGCAAGCAAAACTCTAATTTGAGAGAATCCAGCTGCTTTGGTCTATTATATTTACTTAAATTCAACTACAAACAACTATAATGTTGTATAATCCCTTGTTTCTGTCAACAACTAGATATCTTTAAGAATTATGTTCATATATAGAAAAATATGTTTTGTGGAAAAGAGCAGCCGGAGGACGTCAGATGAATAACCAAAATGATCAATCCATAACATCTGTATATATATATGTATATTCTATTTATATTTATATGGCAGGAAAGTTATGCAGTGTTGCTTCATATAAAAATGAACATTACACATTAATAAGAAATTCAGTTTTTAAAAAGTCATAAATTAAATGAATTACAGTGGAAATTAACAGATAATCTGCAGTCAAACTTTATGTACAGACATTTTCACCACCAGACATTGGAGGCAAAAATCCTGGGACAGATATGTTGTCTGACAATTATGATTCCCTTCACTGACAGTCTAACATTTTACACATGCAGGATAACTGGCAAATTAATCGACGCCACAGGTCGTGGTGGAGCATGACTGTGGCTAGTGATAGCTTCACAATTCTTTTACATAAACTACTATACTGTCTTATAATGTCTTCGTTTAATTATTGACACGTCTGGCTAGCTACACATTTGGATTGAAAAGCACAAAAACATAAAAATAACTTACTGTTGGTAAAAAGTTACAAAACTTTTTACCAGCAAAGCAGCATTCAGCTGAACAACAGATGACCTCTTCTTCTTCTTCTTCGCCAAGTTGCAACCAAGCGAGTATTAACGCCAACGTTTGACGGCCAAAATGTAAATATGAAACATATGTACAACTTCACAATCTCTGTGCTTCTTTCCCTTCCACTACGTAGACAAAACTGCAAACACTGAGGGCGAGTGTCCAGCGTCCCACACTTAACTTGAGTAGAGAGTTGAGTGAGTAAACATGGATATAATCTCATATAATGTCGTATTGTGATACTGAAACATATGAGTGATGATATCTAAAAGAATAACTTGCCTGTTTATCAATAATAGATAAATACCCTTGCTGTAAATCAATAGTAAACATCTACTCAAGCACCATAATTAAGAACAGTTTTAAGGCACATGTAGTGCTTCCATTTTATGCTATTCAATAACTCATCCCCTCTACGTTCACAATAACATGACTACTTATTATTATAATCCAAGGGTAGGGTTGTCTCAAATGGAGTATGGCCATTGTGAGCTTGGTGAACGTAACATTTTACATCTAGCTCTCTCTTTTCAAGCAGAGCACCAACATCTGACCGCTAAAATATAAATATAAAAGATATGTACAACTTACATTTGTGTTGTGCAGTATTCACTGCAACCTCTTCAGCTCCAGCAGCTTCCATGTTTTAAATGCCAGTGGTTTCTCCTTCCACTACGTCCACTGATGGTGAGAAGTGTCCAGTGTTACACACAAAACATGGATATAATCTATAATAATATATAAACATAATGTTAGATTGTGAAATTGAAATATAAGAGTAAATATATATTTTTTAATTTATATATATATTTACATTTTCTAGAAATGAAATTGCCTGTTTATAAATAAAATGCTTTAATTTGTAGCTGTGTAAATTAAATATGTAACTAAGTACATCTACTCAAGTAGCATAATTAAGTACAATTTTCAAGGCACATGTAGGCCTACTTCACTGAAGTGTTTCCATTTTATGCTACATATACATATACACTGCATACACATACACATACACTGCATACACATACACGTACACGTACACTGCATACACATACACTGCATACACGTACACGTACACTGCATACACATACACGTACACGTACACTGCATACACATACACGTACACGTACACTGCATACACATACACTGCATACACGTACACTGCATACACATACACGTACACTGCATACACATACACTGCATACACACACACATACACATACACTGCATACACATACACATACACGTACACTGCATACACATACACATACACGTACACTGCATACACATACACGTACACGTACACTGCATACACATACACATACACATACACATACACTGCATACACATACACATACACTGCATACACATACACTGCATACACATACACATACACTGCATACACGTACACTGCATACACATATACTGCATACACATACACTGCATACACGTACACTGCATACACATATACTGCATACACATACACTGCATACACGTACACATACACGTACACATACACGTACACTGCATACACTTACACATACACATACACTGCATACACATACACTGCATACACTTACACATACACATACACTGCATACACATACACTGCATACACGTACACTGCATACACATACACTGCATACACATACACTGCATACACTTACACTGCATACACTTACACATACACTGCATACACATACACTGCATACACGTACACTGCATACACATACACTGCATACACGTACACTGCATACACATACACTGCATACACGTACACTGCATACACATACACATTCACTGTAATAGCTACTTACAGCTACGTGCTAAACTTACATGCTAAAAACTTGAAAACTCATGAAACTCGTCCAGAAAGCAGCATTCAGCAGCACAGACGAGAGGAGAACTCAAACTCAGTCCAAGAACTGTGAAATAAAACGAGTTACATTTGTCAAAACTTTATATTCCTCATTTTTTTATTTTAAACTTCCCCCACTTTGTAATTAGCATTAGCTGCCTAGCTTCTCTCTGTGCAGTGAGTTCCCGCCGCCGCGCTCTTAAAGAGACAGTACACTGGTTAAAATGTACAGTGAGAGTAACCGTCAGGGCGGGAAACATGGACATAACCTGATATAATGTTATACTGTGATATTAAAACACATGAGATACTGCACGTGTTCTAGAAATGTAATCAACTGGATATTTATATAATAAATTACTTTTAATGTAACTGAGAAATCAACAGTGTCTGAAAGTAACTAAGTACATCTATTCAAGTACCATAATATACTTTGATATGTCAAGATGGTACAGTTTTGAATGCACTGCATGTACGTTAATGTAAAAATCATATTAAAGACTAATATAGCCAATTATCAGTCTTTTATCAGTCTGTTCATGTACAACATTAGCAGCAAGGTGCAGTACAACCAGAGATACATAAATACATAAATACAGGGTACATTGTCATATTGGCAACAATTAAACTGATCTATAGAGACCAACACATAGCCAAGAAAAGATCTGTCAACAATACTTTGTGTAATAATAATAATAAAAAAAATAATATAAGATATAATAAAAAATAATAAATTTGTATGCAAAACATTTGATGGTTGGTTTTATGTTCTTTGCAAACCAATCAGAGCTGTGAATTATGAAATCATCAGTCTTCATCTGAGCTTTTCCTACCTTCAAGCGTGTATAAATTACAGGTTAAAATAAATAAAAAAAGTGAAATTATGGTAAATATTTATCATTTATCAAATAGGCTGAAAATAATATTGTGCATCCTTTTTTGTATATCTTATATTTTCTTGTTTTACAGTTAGTTAGTTAGTCATATAATAATACATTTGTCATATAAACACCTTGATTGCACTATACCATTCCATGTCCCATCTATTTTTCCAGCATTGCAAGACAAGCTTGTAACATTTATCTAAAATCTTTTTATCAGTGTTGGCGGAGAGAGAGCTCAGCTCTGTGGAATCATGTCCGTATTTTGCACGGACGTCCTTTGTGTTAGGGCACAAGAGCAAATGTGCCGGAACCGTGTTACATTTATTGATTATATTTGATTTTTAAAGTTAACCTGTGTTGTCTCTTTGCAGGTCACTGGTGGTGCTGAAGGTGAGTGATGGAGCTGAAGGTGTGGGTGGATGGCGTGGTCAGAGTGGTGTGTGGCCTATCACTAGACACCTCCTGCCAGGATGTCGTCATAGCTCTGGCACAAGCGATTGGTGAGCCTCTCACTTTTTATTTTCACAAAAGCAAATCACTTACTGCATTCACGCTCCCCAGAGGAGAACAACCTGTACAACGACACTGAGGAGCTGCTGGTACTGGCCTAATTGATGAATCACCTTTGTGGAGCATGTCAATTAAAATCTGGAAAACATCTCCAAAACATCAGCACAGGCAGATTCAGTATTTATTTGTACACCATCTGGTTCTTCCACATTTGGAAGCCAGTCTAGATGCACTTACATCAATTATTAAATTGTTTGCAAGCAAACAAATTTCTTACTGGGCGATACACATGACTCACGCTTCTTCTGGTACCAACACACCTGCTGTGTGATCACTGTTCACCTGTTACTCATACTCCACACACCACCTACTGTGCACAAAAGGAATTACAACAAGGATCCACAAACATACATATTAATGAACCCAATACAAAAATGGCTACACATTGTCTATTTTAGGAAATGCATGAACTTTTCTGTAACGTAACCCTCAGCTCCAACTGTAACGTAAAGAAGAGGCGCACACTCAGTGAGCTAAAGCTCAGTTTTAATGAACATAACATACTTTTTTTCTTTACTGTACACTTCTTGAACAGCCAAATGTTCTTTAGAAATGCACTCGCTAACTGATAAACAGCTCATTTCTCCTCATCTTGATGAGCTCATACTTTTCAGCCCTCCACGCTATATGACTGTCACAGCCCAGAACCTCAATCACCTTTCCGCTAACATCAGGCTACACTTTAAGAATATTTGACAGTGACCTAATTCTGCTGTCAGGTCCATCTCCAAAATCAGGCGCTTCCTGTCACCTGCTGATCTACAAACAGTCATTCAAGCACAGATATCATCCAGACTGGACTACTTTAACTTGCTCTGCGAGGCGTCTCTCAGGCGACCATTTCCTGTTTACAACTAATTCAAAATGGTGCAGCCCAGTTACTGACAAGCCCCGATTCTCGCATCCTTACACTTTTAATTGTCTATAAATCTCTCCACTGACTCACCCCTACATATATCTCAGACCTTCTCATCCTCTGCAGAACCACCAGACCACTCAGGGTGTTTTGGACAGCGGTTCCTTGGCTGAATCTGTTCATGAAGACGCACTTTTATTCTCTGGCTTTTTGTAAACACTTGAATAAACCAAAAATACTTAAAAGACAACAGCATAGCAATAGCATGCAGTTATTAATTCATAAATGTTAATATTAACCCCTCGTGTATTTGTATTTTTCACAGGTCAAACAGGCCGTTACATTCTCATCTTGAAGTTACGAGGGACTGAGAGACATCTAGTTGCGGATGAGTGTCCTCTTTATCTTCTGGCTCAGCTGGGACAGCTGGCCGGAGAGGTCCAGTTAATTCTGCGCAAGACCGGTCCAAGTCTAAGTAACGGTCCAGACACACCCACAACAGATAGACGCCTTCCCCTGCCCAGACCATCAGAACCAGAGACCTTCAAACGCAAGGGGCCACAGAAGGCTCTCACCTTCAGTTTGGGTCCCTCAACACTTCCCAGGAGGAATAAACCAAAGAGGGCCTGGTCTCCGTCACCCAGAGCCTCGCCAGAACCACGAGCTTCCCCTGCATCTTTCCCAGAGACGGCAGTGCCCCATTCCTCCTCCAAAGAGGAGGTGTTCAGGCAGATTTTGCAGCAACAGAGGCGACTTCGGGACCTGGAGATTCAGCTTCAAACTCTGGAGAGAGAGACAGAGGTGTGGGAAAGGTCATCTACTGCAGCTCCTAGTGTGGCTGTGGTCCATGCAGGGGAACTGGAGGAACTGGAGCAGCAGCTGAAGCAGAACGAGGCAGAGCTGATGGACAGAGGACACTGGCAAGAACAGTTACAGGCAGAGATGGACCGAGAACAAGGTACGGGTTCAAATCTCTTCAGATTTTCTACATCCTTTTTGACATTTCCAAATCTGGAAATATTAAAGCATCATTCTTTTGGCAGCTGTACAAATGTACTTGTTGCTCACTCAGTGTAGCATCAACATTGATCAAACAGATTTAAAGTTACATCATGTTACTTTAACATTATTTTCAACAGATATACACAGACGTCTACATCAGATACACTCATCAGTGGATCATCACAGCTATCAGATCAAGGAGCTCCAAGTCCGTTCTGCACATCTAGAACAGGACCTACAGACAGCCCACAGACAAAGCTCTCAGACGGGCCCACAGCAGACAGACGAGGCCCTGAGGCCACTGAAGCAGGAGCTCCACCACCGCCTGCAGCAGGGGGAGGAACTGGAAGCAACACTGAGGGAGACGCAGAGGGAACTACAAGCTGCAGAGGAGAGGCTGCAGGTATAACTCACTCTTACAACGGCAACATCTCAGACTCAGTAGAACTGAAACAAATAATGAATTCACCTGATGGTGGCAAACACGTAATCTTGACGGTGCTGACATTTGATGGGACAGAGAAGATTAGAGCTGTCATGTTTGATGCACATGAGTCACATGGTTACGTCTATGGTTAAACTGTTGTAGGCTGCTGTGAATGAAGGACAAACCAACAAAGTTGATTTAAAAAAAATCCCATTGCCTCTCCATGTCAGCTTAAAGGAAAGCTCTGCCGATACTCATAGCCTGTTGGTTCCTACTAAAGATTAAAAACTAACAGCAGGAAATAGAGTTTCTGTTGGGGACTATTTTCTGCAGCGGATTAATCCACATTTGGTGCTCGAGTCTAGTGAGTATATGTAGTGGCAGGACTGTGCATGTGAGATTGATTTAAAATAAACTACAGTGCGTTTTCATGGTCATAAAGTGTGGCTCATTGATGCGTTTTAATAGTCTAGTTTTTGGACAATAATTGAGCTCTGTGACACCACTAGAAGAAGAATTATCAGGCTGTGATACACACGTATTACCTGTAGAAAGGTAAAGTCATTATTGGTTTTTAGTCTTTTCATCAGGATTTGATGACTGTATAAAATAGATAATATTGCCAGTCTTTAAATTCTTTAAAGAGATGAGGAGAAAGGCGAGTTTTCAGTACTGAGGACAAGAATAGATGATGGGTGGTATGGTGAACGGTAGTGGACCCAATATGCAAACACAAGCCTTGAGACCAGAATCATGTAAAGGGTTCATTGAAACAAGCTGAGATGTAGACCTAACAGAATGTTCCGGGACAGCATGGCAGGGTGAGTCTGATGGTGAATGTAGCAGAAATGAATGTTAGATTTATTCACAAATCATCCAAAAACAAGGTTTAAAAAGACACTGAGGAGGACACAGAATGTTTTTACCATGAGTATGAAAAGCTGAGCTTATAAAATGTTTCCTGCATCCTCTAGGACAGTTGGGAGATGATCGAGGAGCTGAACAAGGAGCTGCGACAGTGTAAGCTGCAGCAGTTTATCCAGCAGACCGGCGGTCCATACGCAGACCAGACCAACTCCCCACCTGTCACCGACGTTTACCTCAGCAACGCTGGAATAATGGAGTAGTCCAAGTCGCTGTATGTCTTCAGATGGTTTGAAATGATTATTAAAAGCTGTACAAGAAGTTTACAGAGCCTTTACTTGAGTAAAGGTACTGTAGAAATGTGTTATAATACAGGAGAGAAAGGATTTTTACACAACAACAAACATTTTATTTTAGGTTATCCCATATTTAATTCACAGGGACTTTATCTGTCAGATACATGCAGTGGAGTAAAAGGTCAATAATTCCCTCGAGCTCCAATAAACTCCTAAAACTCTGAGGCATTTTCTTTGTTTCCTCTGCAGGAAATCATGGAAGTAAAACTGTTCTATAAAATGTCAAAGGTCCGTCTAGGCTCTACTGTGTGCTATGTGTGAATGTGTGTGAGTGTGTGTGTGTGAGTTCGTATGTGTGTGTGAAATGTAAATGTGTAAATGTTGATGCTATAAATAAAACATTTTTTACTTTGCTTATTTGAATATTTCATAGTTGAACTTGTCTTTTTATAATATATGGCTCATACACCTTTAACAGACTATAGAAATTATACGTTATTGAGTACAGTGTATTCCTTGTTTCAGTTCAAGCTCACATGATGCCGTTTGTCTTTGCTCTATCACAGAGAACCAAAGCTTCATCCATGATGATGATGATGTTTAGTGCACACACTCACTGCAAGCCTGAGCAGCAGCAGCCCAGTGTATTTACTTTACATAGAAGCACACGCATGCATGCAGACTGCTCTGTCCATACCTTCATACTCCTCACAGGTTCTGATCACAGGTCAGAGTGGATCAACAGGAGGTCACTGATCATCAGAGGAAAGTTACACATTGGCAATGTAACTACAGTCTGAACACCTTTCTCATCCATGTTGTATTAATAAAGCGTTGACCTCTGCTCTTATGTAGCATCACCTCGTTCACACTCATGACAGATCCAGTTAAGTCGTGTTGTGCTGTGTTAAGTCACACGGTGATCTATGCTGGGTTTAGGATTACATCGCCTGTTATAATTTAGGTCGTCAGGTGTGATCCGATCTAAACATGGACCTCCTAAACCAAAACACACTCCTGTCGGTACTGTCTGTCTGTAGTCTGTAGTCTGTACTGTGCTGTGTGCCTCGGCGCTCTAATCTATAGGCTCATCTAATAGCTTGTAATTTAATCTAATTCACTGGTTCTCAAACTGTGTACATGTGCCACTGGTGATACATAACTCCCTCTGGTGGAATGAAATAAATTAAAAAATATAAACATTATGAGTTCATGATCACCCTCAGAAAAACAGAGGGACCCGGCTCTCTTTGCCCAGACGGAGGGACAGTTCACCAAAAGAGTCGGCAGGGAGGACTGACCGTCACTTTTCCACAGAAATTTAAGGATCTTTTAACATATTGTTGCCAAATTCACATCCTACTTCCACAGTACTGCAGTTTATTCCAACTATAATGTCGGCTGCACAAAGTGTTGTCACATAATCGCTGTAGATGACCGGCTCTCACTCGGCTGTTTGCTGGGGCATCGTGCACCTGTCGTCAGGGAAAAATTAAGGAAATATTTATTTACAGTTATTTCATTATTTGTTTTTTCTTTCTGATGTTTTTGAGTCAAAGTTGGCCTATAAAGCTAAAAATGTCACAGATTTGGTATCAAACTAAAGAGGAAGAAAACGTGTGAAGCTGAAAGAAACTGACTTCTTTCTGTTTTTGAGACGAGCTGTTTGTTGCTTGAAGAAAATGCTCTTTAGGTTTTAATGAACTAAAGCCTATGGGATTAATAAACATAAGGATCAGCTCCCTCGTGATGACCCATGATGCTTTATGTCAGGTAAACACGTAAACATGCACAGACTTAACATTGACAGTACATGTTGCACCACAGGTACGGGCTGTTCTCGCGGTCATCAGATTATCCCTGAAAATACACCATCAATCTATTAACGGCTTTGTCAATGAGCGGAGAGCGAGTATATAAAGAGGCTGACTGAGGGAGGAGGACACAGGACAGAGAGACTGCAAAAAGAAAGAGAACCTTCTCTTTGTTTTGCAGTTCTTCCTTTGCTCAGCAGCACTTCCAGCAGCAGCAGCTTCTCTCCACCATCTAAACTCCCACCAAACAACCTCGCAGGTAAGACTCTCAGCATAGACCACACCTGAAGTCAACAGGTAGATTTAATCTGCTTTATGAAGGGACTTTTTGAATGTTCACACAGCTGCTATTTGATGTGTGTTTGCTTTTGTAATGCAATATGTTCAACTCATGTAAAGAATGCGATAAAGTCACACGTTGGACTCTTTTAAATACGTTGCTGTGAAATAGAGCAAATAGAATTGTTTAGACAATTCATCAAATATTGACTGTAAAAACAGTTGACCGATCAGACGACAGAAGTCTCAGAATGTATTCATATTTAGCATATTTCAACATTTATAATTTACATTATTTTTGCATTAATTCAATCAGAAAAAAAATGTTAAAAAACAGTTTTTATATCGTTTACATTTTCATGTTTTGGTCCTCGTATTTGTTCAGTTTTTAAGTGTCGGATCAGAACAAAAGATGAATTCTTTAATGATTCATTTTGCATTTTTATTGCTGTTTGATACATTTGTGTTGTTAGAATTCAAAAATCCCAAATTTCTCCGCCTCGAACAGTTAATAATTAACATGTTGTACCCAGTTCGTTTAATCCATACACAAAGAGAGGGAGGGAATTATGAAATATGAACTTAACTGACTTAACTTAACGTCCCACTTTAGCTACTTGCATAACTGACTTCAAATTTAGACACAGATTATGACTAATTCTTAAAGTTTAAAGATGAGGTTTAAGGTTAGGTAACTGGAGGATTAGTTGAGCAGGGATTACAGCCTGAAATATGTTCATCATAAGGACCACAGAGGCATATTTCAATATATTTCTGTTTTTAGTTTTCAATGAATACATGAATCCTTGCTGTTTTATTTTAGAAATGAACGCCGCCGCAGCATCAGTAGCAGCACCTGGAGGCTCCAAGGCCGCTCCTCCCAAGTTCAAGCAGAAGGAGGCCAGGCAGTTCAAGAGCAAGGCTCCTAAAGCTGGACAGAAGGGGTGAGTCTGCAAAAGAAAAGGGAGAACAACCCCACTGCAAAGGGCTAGTTACAGCTGTGAGATATTGGATGTCTAATTGCATGTCTAAGCTTCACTCTCTGTTCTTTTTTCTCAGATTTGATGATGTTCCAGGGATGGATGGCCTTGGAGGTAATTATAAATCAAAGCATTAAACGATGAGCAGGTAATTATTTTAAAATCGTTGAACACTCATTAACCTGAGGTTCCTCTCCTGCAGGTGCTGAGGTCATCTGCCCATGGGAGGCATTTGGTGACATGGAGCTGAGTGATCTGGCACAGTTTGGCATCGTCTAGACCTTGTGCCAAATGGAAACAATTTATTCCTGGTGGCTGCAATCCAGCAGCTTTTTTTTGAGTTCTCCCCCTCTTTCGGGTGTGGAGATGAGCTTAAATTTACTCTTCCCTTGATAAGTGGAGGAAGAAGCTCTTGGACTGCAGCCCCCTGGAATGATTCTGTCCTGGGCCGGTACACCTCACCAGCTGGAAGTTGTAGCATCTCTCTGAGCTTTGTATTTTCTCTGATTACATCTGACTGAGATCTCAGGAAGCCTCTGTTGTGGGCTTGTTGTCCTGTGAAGCCCAGCACCTGTGTAAAAGTGTAACTCATTGTACCGCTGCTTGGGTTTAATTAAAGGGATGATCGGTAAACAACTGGGAACAACACATGTAGATTATCTCAAAACTACAAGCAGTGTATATATTTATTTTGAATATCTATCTATCTATCTATCTATCTATCTATCTATCTATCTATCTACATCAAGTAGCATTGTGTGTGGTTAAATCTGTCTATCTTGTAATAAAATCACATAATTCTACCCGTCTCCCCAGTCATTCTTCCTTTTTGTGGAAATTCACAACTGTATCTCAGAGATTAAAATATTTAAAGTCCATGATATTTCTGTCAGATTGCAGGTTGTTGAGTTATTTATGATAAATATAACAGGAACAGTATGACTAATCTATGTTTTATAAATATGTGAGTCTTGGTCGGTGCCACATTAGAGATCTCGAGAACAGTGAAGTGCCAGGTTGATACAGGATATGCAGAGTCTTGATTATTGGATCCAGGTGTGCAGGTTGCAGCAAGAGGAAGAAGATGATTGGATGATGGACGGCCACGCCCAGACAAAGAGAGACAAACGAGTCCAGCCCAGACCGACACAGTGATGTAACACAAAGGTATACAGTAATGTCAAAAAAAAAGGATGTTTAGTAAGGCGGGACTACTCTTTGTTCTGTGGTTTTAAATGGTTGTTTCTCTGATTGATTGATACTGCTTAACACTATGTTAGCAAGTGGAAGGAGAAAGACACTACATGATAGTTTGTCTTCCGTAAAGTTTTTGTTTCTGTTCAGTGTTTGTGTACAAGAAAAGACAATACCTTAAAAATGTCATTGTTAAGCATCAGATTTGACTTCTTGAGGTATTCTTTCTTTAACAGGAGGGAGGCAGCAGTGTGCTCACCCTGTCAGAGGTTAGGAAGCTAACATGAGTCGAACACTAAACTATTGAAAAGCCTTATCCCTTATTTAAAATGCATTCTGATACATATTTCTATGTCTACATTAAATATGCCTCAGAAAAACTCAAAACTCAAAACTCGGGCTGAAGGTTTGTGAAATACTGGAGCTGTGAATCTGTCATTAGTGAGTCTTTAAACATGTCACTTTATGATGCTGCCTTTTGTTTATGATTGTAGTGGTATGAGGCACCACTGCCACAAACACGAACTTGCTTATCAGCCAATCAGTGCGTGAGCAGAGGTCGTAGGTCGCTTCCTGCCTCTTCGGCCCGCCCACTTCTGGGTCGTTGTGTCTGCTGCTCACCTGAGCACAGGTAGGTGCTTCAGCGTGCGGCCTGTGTGTGCTCGGGAGCGTCTCATTCAGTTTTAATTAAATCTTTTAATAGAGCCGGCGTCTCCGCAGTCGGGGCGATATACCGGGGTCGTTGACTGCCGTCGATCGGCGCATAGGTGAGTCACGGCGAACTTTTATTGTTACCTGCTGTGAGCCAGGTGCTGAGCTCTCCTTCCGATCCGGGTTCTGCCACTAACTGACCGACTGCGGCTGACTTTGAGTGTGTGTGTGTGTGCGTGAACATGAACAGGAGCGTGTGGGTGTCCTGTTCATGTTCACTGCAGTTTTTGTTTTCTATTTTATTTCATTTATACCTTGCAGTTATTATTTATATCGTGGTCACTTATTTTGGTAATGCTATTTATATCATGGTCACTACTCTTGAAATAATACTATTATTTATATCGTGGTCACTTTCTTTGCAAGATTACTTACACTATGGTCACTTTACATTACAATACTCTTTATATATCATGCCACTCTTATTCTCAGTACTTGTCTGTTTTTGAAGGTTGATTACTTTTTCGTGGTTATTGTGTAGTTTAGATATTTCTGTCTGTTTATTGTCTCTTTTTTGTTTTTGCATCTTCTGCTTTTGTTTCTATATCTTGCTGCTGTTACAAGTGAATTTCCCCATGGTGGGATGAATAAAGTGTATCTAATCTAAAAGCCAAAGGGGTCATAAATCAGGCATTTCGAAACACGTTTTGTAAGAATTCAGCGAGTGTTATAAGCTTACTTCACGCGTCAGATTGTTATTCTTTGCGTCCATTATGAATAATAATCTCCTCCCACTGGTTTGAGTCCAGAGCAGTGGAACACAGATTTCCCTGTGCACTGATCGGCCCTGATGAAGCTAAGTTAAAATCATCTTATAGTACTGCTTCCTCATATCTGCCAACTTAACCAAGTATAAAGCCTCGTTCACTCCATTTTGATGTTGTACTTTGCACATATTCCATCTTCTATGCTTGTTTCATACATGACACTTGTATTGTAGTGGCAATCCGAAAAACCAAAAAAGCCACTTGAGGGAATTCGAAGTCCTTTGTAACTCGTTGTGGTGGTTAAAATAAATCAGATCTTCCAAGAAAGAAAACTTTGACGTTTTTATTAATGCAAATTAACAAACTACAAAAAAATCCGGGTGTACTGAATGAATGATGGATGAATGACTTAAACTGTGCTCGTTAGCTTAAACAAAACTGAAGTGATCCGATAAAACGCACAGCACCTTTAATACACACGCAGTTACAAAACTCATAAGTTGTGATTTTCCCTACCACCTGTCCACCCGTGACTTCCCTTTCTAACCTTCACTCCTGATTCCATTCACGTGTGACTCGGTCAGCTGTGCAGGTGACGTCACAACCACGACACCCCACATTACCACACATGAAAAATTGGCTACAACATGTATTGAAGATTAAATTGACTATCCATCCCTCGTCTCACTGTGCCATCTAGTGTGCAAAACATGCAACAGCATAGGCTACAACAGAGCAGCCCGGTCGAAGGCTGAGTTATGTATTGTTTGTCGTTGAGAAATAGACAGGTGATCACTTGAGGGTAAGGAAAGTGAAATAAAAAACGACAGTGAAGGAGGACATCGTGTTTAGTGATGACTTGACAGCTGATGTCCCATGGCTACCACATGCTGCACCTATAGTCAACAGGATTGGATGTAAACAAGGTCGCTCTTTAATAAAGGACAAAGAGGAAAAAGACAAAGCTGATAAAAATGGGAAAAGATTAAAAATTGCTAGGGAAACCTCCAAAAAACCTGAGGTCACTCGGGTTCGAACCCAAACAAAAAGAGCAGCAGACATAGCAAGCAGGCAACATCACCACTCACCCACCACATTCATAGAATATCATGTATCAAGTATAAATGTGGTTGATGTCTAAATCTTTTTCTCTTTAAATAACAACAAACAAGCATCTGGAGTGAACGAGGCTTTATTCTTGGTTAAGTTGACAGATATGAGCAAGCAGTACTATAAGGGGATTTTAACTGACATCTGATTAATTGTTTAAGTTTCTTGTTAATTTAGTAGTTTTGTTGCTTATTGGTTTATTTGCAGGCTCAGCAGCTTCTATGGACATAATGGCAGAGGAGAAGAGAGTGAAGAGGACGCTGACGGAGGAAGCTAAGAAGAGAGAGTGAGCGAGCATATTCATATTTACCATGGTGGGTTTACACTCTGAAACTGGAGGTGCTAAGTTGTCTCTTATATCTCTTTAAGTTGCAGTCATCTTTAATTCTACTGGAAGACTGCGCTGTGCCGAATGACGTAACTCATCTCAAACTGTGCATGGAAACATCTCATCAGTCACCTGTCAGGCCAAATTAAAACAAAATCCTTCAGAAATAATCTGTTTAACCTCAAATAAGTTGCTAAAAACAGAGAGAAGATTTTCCTATATTTGTTCCCTTCATCACCAGGTGGTAAAAATAACACACACACACAATCTGGACCAGTCCATGTCTTGGACATGCATGGAAACACCCACCTTATTATCATATGCGCATTAGGAAAACTGGAAATTTTGCTTTGGGAAATGAAAGAATGTTTAAATGATTCAATTTGTGCACAGATAAAATAAATATGAGAATGAAGTGTGAATCATTTGACAATCGTCTGCTGCATAAAATCCAATCTCGAGTTGACCTGCAGACAGACAGACAGACAGACAGGCTAACAGCTAACATCACAGCCAGTTTGTTTAATTGACTCTATAATTAAGGCGATACCACAGTCTTCTCTGTTTCTGGGCATTGGCAGTTCTTCTACTTGCAGAAGACCTTGTTGGCTAAAGATCAAGTGATTAACGAGTTAATCTGGATGACCTGTTTGTAGCCTGTCACTCCTCTGCCTGCTGCGAGTGGCTGCTGCAAAGCTCTTCAGTGTGATTGGAGTGTGTGCCTGACCTTCAGTGACCTGCAGACCGCCAGAGGCCAAACTTTCCCTCAAACAAACAGTCACATCGGGAGTTCTTCCAACGCAAAAATCAGCAGGCCATGGGGCAAGAAGAGAGCCACAGCGAGGAGATGGATTTGGAAAAGATTCAGGAGCTGTGCATCATTTTCATGAAGGAGTGTCCGAGCGGCGCCCTCCACCTGCACGAGTTCAAGAGGATCTTCGGGGTGCCGAGCAGCTCTGCAGAGGAGTCCCTCTACATGGAGACTATATTCCACTCCTTTGACACAAACAAGGTAAGAGAAGCAGCAGTTTCTCATTATAGAATTAGATTTTTAGTCAAGTGTGCCGTCAAAGCAACTCTGTGTTATTTACTTACAGGACAACACACTGGATTTCCTCGAGTATGTAGCAGCGCTTCACTTGATCTTACGAGGGAATCTTGAAGATAGACTCAAGTGGTCCTTCAAGATGTACGACAAAGACGGGAACGGCAAGTTGGACAGACAGGAGGTGAAACGGATCATACGGGTAAGAGACAGCATGTCAGATATCCGTGAACTGCTTCTATCATTTATATGGCACGTTATGAGTGAAGAAGAATCTGAAGAGATATTACATTGATGTTTCATAACACAGATCCTCTAAAGACAGATTATAGTTCTGCTCCAGTGGCAAGGCTTAGGGTTGGTTATGTGTTGCAGGTTCACGGGGCATTAGAGAAAGGGTGGATGGTCTCTGGGGCTATTCTTGAAGTAAACATCTTTAGTGTTCTTAACGGTAAGCTTCTAAAAGCAGAGCCGCAAAATTAGACCACTGTCCACGTGGTCTGATTGGCTTGACAGGAAGTGGGTAATATTTCTTACAGTAATCCAAAAGCAGCATGTTTGATCTCTTATATTGTTTGGTACAGGGCTTTAATATTAGTATTACCACCATGAGATAGTGTTTGTATTTATGGAAGACATAAATACCTCAAGAGAGATAAACAGCTGAATTTGTTTTCACATAGTTTAATGAATTTCCAGACGAGGTGGTGCCTACAGGAGCAGTGACAGTATTACACAGTGTAGATCTGGTAAATGAAGCCAGAACTGACCGTCAATGTGCTCTTTGTGTATCTCACACAGATAATTTACAAAATCAAGCTCCAGAAGAGCGACGTCAGCATGACGCTGTCTGAAATCTGTGACCGAATCTTTCAGCTGGTCGACAAGAATAACGACGGTAAGTGAGGAAGAAGGAAAATAACTAATAAATAAGAGATTTATTGATTTGTTGCGATTGTGTCAATTGTATTTTTAAATGTTATGTTACACATAAAAGTACTGAGGCAATGAAATGAAGTTCAACATCAAACCAGATGTGCAAAGAAGTGTTCAAAGTTCAGAGTGGTGCTCATATGTATAGAGATTTATAAATAACAGTGGAGATACTGTATAAATAAGCTAAGATATACACAGCAGTTACAGTTGGTTATTACTTAGTTGGGGTGTAATTTTTGATACACACTAATTTGGACTGTTTCAAATACAGATTCAAAACTTACAATTCAAATGAAGACACATTTAACAAACACAGAGCTTATTTAAAATGTTATTATATTCAAAACAACTTCATTTTTAATTAGATGTCAGTGTAAAAATTATATTTAAAATGTCAAAAAGTTTAAAATTTTCAAAGAAAATCAACTTTGTCGACCAATTAAAGCGTCAGAAATATGTGACATGAAAATGTTGTTTTTTTTTGTTTCCACTTCTGACAGAAAAAACATTTTTAACACGCTAAATATAGTCGTCAGTCGTCACTGTCAGCGTTCATAACGGGCTGTGGAGACGAGGGGCAAAATCCACAGTCCTAGAATATTCCTTGTTGGTTAAACTCAGTGTGAATCTCACAATCCAGATCTTTAAATGAGTTTTTCTATATCACATCTATATTTTTAATGTTTTTAGAGCCTGATTATTTACAACATTTGATTCATAAAAACATGGAGAACATGGATTTATGGACTGATATCCAAACTCCCCTCTGTGAAAAACCTTTATCTCGAACACGTCAGCAACATGAAACAAGAAGTTTGAACCTGGATTTAACGAATGTTCATACTTATGTTCGGGAAATGTTTGAAAATTCAATCCACCTGATTCATGATGTGATTTCTATTCTAGTTTTATATGTGTGGCTCCAAATCTTCACCTGGAGGCTAAATTATGGTCAAATACATTTGAAGTGTGTTATAATCCAACCTGTGCTTTTCTGTTTGGTTCTGTTTAACCTTCAGCCTCTGATGAAAACATTTATCATCATGTTTTCGTGTTTTTGTACCTCGCAGGTCAGATAACTTTGTCTGAGTTCATGGAGGGAGCTCAGAAGGACGAATGGGTCATGAACCTGCTGAAGTTGGACGTCAACGCCACGGGCTGGGTCATCCAGAACTGTGGGAAATTACCTTGAGGCGTCACTGAATGAGTTTTTTGTTGTTGTTTGAGGCAGACACAGAGGTGCTGTCTTCATAAATTGGGTCTCGCCACGTTCAGCTTCCTGTGATTTGGAGTTGGAGCTCAGTTCACGGCGACGGTTCTGCCAGGATTTCGCCTGCTGGTCCGAAGGTCCGAGTCCTTGCTGTGTGTCTGTGGTCTGTTTGGGCATCAAGCCAAACTCACCAAACAGAGAACATTTACTGTACATGCAGTACAGGCAGTTATTGTGTATTCACACTGATTATTGTTGAGGATAGTCGATTTAATAGAAAAGTAAAAAACGCACAAAGTTTAAATATCAGCAAAAATCAGCCAACGCTGTATTTATGTGATTTAACTTGTTACAATGAGGCTTAATTTAATATTTATTAATGTTTGTGGTTATGATAATATACAAATACATTGGTAGAACACTTATTATGCTAATATATCAAACCAGTGACCAGACTTTGGACAGTACAACAAACTAAAAACACAAACTGACATGTTATTTAGTTCATTCAAAGGTTCCCTGTGGAGTTTCACTACAGAGTGATCTACAGGTGGATGTAACACAGCAATATATGCAGCAATGTGCAACTACATTGCTTTTGTTTGTTTGCAGGAAAACTCCACAGGGTGCCTTTTAAAATGGACAAACACAACAAGAGATTGTTGCATGAGAATCAAGGTTATGTGAGGTAAAGAACTTTATTTATTTTGAGGTAAATTGTTGCAGTAGATATATGGTGCAAATATAAAAGACGTAAATCCAAAATATACAGAATGCCAAAAATATAAACAGGATTTATTTATGAGCAGCTTGCAGCCCTTCGTTAAGATGTTGTAATGACTGCGTTAGCAAACAGTTGCCTTTTTAATATTTCATTTGAAATTGTGTTTCTGTCCACCTGGTATCAACTCTTCTTTTAGCTCTGGTTTGGTCTCCACCATCTCTGCTCCACTTTCTTCACCAGATAGTCTCTAACTGCCTGATATTTGGTGAAGGGCTGCTGTTGTTGCTGATGATGAGAACGGTGGGATTCACCAAAAACAATGAAACGTTCCTCAGAGGTGAGAGACTCTGTCACCTCAGTTTCAGAGACACCATGAACCCTAAAACAATATAAGAGAACATGATGCAGTTTGTTTTTTGTACTTAAACTAATGTTTCTGTTTCAGACGTGCATTTATTTTGTTAATAAAAATCATTTGTACACACCTTGTGTTGTTTTCTTGTTTGCTTTTAGACTCTGTGTCTTTCATGATTCTTCCACGTGGTGTCACTCTCATCAGTAAAGTTTAAATCCGACTAATCCGACACTGTGGGGTTTAAACATAATCCTCTGAGGCTTAGTGTACACACTTAAGTCTTAGCTGCCAATCAGTTTGTCTGCAGGAGTTCAGGTGATTGATCTAAAGTGTATGAGTTTAATGAAAAATAAAAACCTGACATTTCAAACACTGTGGAGCAGGATGCCTGTTTCACTGAAGCAGCAGATCTACCTGACCTTTATACAGCGTGTATTCTTCACGACAGTGATACCTGCAGTCACAAACAATAAGTACCTGTTTTAAAATGTCACAATTTGTGATTACACGTCTAATGTGGGCGGATGGATGTGAGGAAAGAGACGACTGAAGGAGGCAGTCAGGCTGGTTAGACTCATTATGCAGGATGAGCCATTTCAGAATAATGCACGCTGATTTTCTGTGATGAGAAGTGTGGGTAGAGTTTACTAGCTGACTGTTTACTGATTTCATTAGTGTATATCAGCTGAGAATAAGGATCGTTATGTTTTTGTTACCTTAGACTGAGACTTCATATCTACAGACAGCACAGCTCCTCTTCTATGGAGGAGTGGGGGTTACAATCAGCAACTAGATGTCACTGAATCCTAAAATGTTACTAATGTTACTGAAGTAAGATCGCAGGTCCCTTTTAGAAGACAGATATGAGACATTTCGACCCATTAATTCACACTTAACATCTGACTGCAGTGTCAATAACATTTATTAGGCCCCCAATCATCCACAAACACACTGTTACAGTGCAAACCTGACTCTCTCAGTCAGTTTTATGGTTTCTTCTGCATGCAGCAGACAGCTGAGGATGGGTAAATGTGCTCAGAGAATCTTCAGAGGATCAACAGTTTTACAGAGACCACTCTCAGGATTTGACGTCATCCGTCTTTTAATCTCGCTGAGAGCTCCATGCTGGCCTTTTGTTTACGGGGGGTGATCCACTGTTTGCTCTCTTTGCTGAGAGGAGCAGATTCATTAATGCTCAGCTGTGAGTTAATCACTACTTTCTTCAGAGCGATGGCTTCGTCAGATTTGAGGAAATACAAATATTGAAGGAAAAAGGGAATTCAAAGAGGGATTTGAAAAAGATCACTGAAAAGTCAATTGGATTGTTTCTGGAGGTTAACTTGAAATAGACTGCTGGAGTCTGAAGCCATGGACTGTGGACAGAGATGAAGGTGTTTGACAGTCTCTCTGAAGGTTTTTTATCATTCTAGGAACTCATTTTTTTTATCATTATGGGCCAAGTACAGAGCGGCGACGAAAAGGAAGTGACTCTGCAAAACATCCAGGAGCTGTACCGCAAGTTTGCGAGTGAATGTCCGAGTGGAAATCTGCATTTACATGAATTCAAGAAAATCTTTGGGATCAACAGCAACTCCACAGAAGAAGAATCTGCATACATGGACAACGTGTTCCGATCCTTCGATGCCAATAAGGTAACGTCAACCTCTTTCCTGTGAGATGCTGAATGAATATAGTGTCTATAAAGTGACATTTTAAAGTCAGCATGATTAACGTGCTTCAGTATTTGACATACCTGCCTCAGCATTGTGCTTAAATCAGTGTTATGATCTGTCCGCCGTCTGCTTGCTTCTCAGGACGGGCAGATAGACTTCATGGAGTACGTGGCGGCGGTTCATCTTATTCTGCGTGGAAAACTCGAAGACAAACTGAGATGGTCTTTTAAAGTTTTCGACAGGGATGGAAACGGCTGCCTGGACAGACAGGAAGTGAAACACATCGTCAGAGTGAGTATTCACTTATTTTATTCCTAATTAAAAAATCTGATCTGCTTAAGTTACTTTGGAATATTTGTCAAGATCGGATTGAAGACTTCGAAATTTGAGGCTGTAGCTAGACACTTTTCCACTCCTGATGAACGTACTGATGAATTGTTCAAGTGTTAAATAAACAAAAAATCTAAATTTAAGTCAGAAAACATCATCAGGTATTAAATATTAAGAGTTTAACAGTTAAATTTATTTAATTATATTGACTCAAACATTGATGAATCCTGATTAAATCATTGAAACACATGATGTTATATTTTTCTTCCAAACACTTTAAACTAGTAAAGATTCACACTCTCTTGTGACATGAACAAAAAAGAGAAATGTAGACGCAGAGTAAGAAGCTGATTAAGAAATAACTCATTTGGTGCCACTGTGTGGCTGCCCATCTCTCCACCATCGCTCTTTATTCGCACGTCTATAAGCCCTTTGTGTGTTTGTGTGGTTGTATTTCAGGCCTCTATGTATCTTCTAATTATATGTTATGGATGCAAAGATCTTCAGAGTTTACCTTTTTTTGTTTCCCATCCTCTCAGATCATCTATAAGTTAAAGAAGCACAACGATCCGAGCGTCACGGCGAACACTGATGACATTTGTGACCGAATATTTGAACTGGTGGACAAAAACAAAGACAGTAAGTTCAGCATTGATGACGTGCTCTTACACTTGATGATGATCATGTCTTCTCTTTGGATTCTGACTCTCTGTGACTTCCTCTTGTGACTCGTCCAGGTCAGATTTCTTTGGAGGAATTCATTGAGGGGGCTGAAAAGGACCCGTGGGTGATGGATCAGCTCAAACTGGACATTGGGCCCTGTGATTGGTTCATTGAACAGCAGGAGAAGAACCCATGACGTCGTCATGTACAGCCTGTATTTTTATGATAAATGACACTGGGGAAAATTTTGAATTTTTTTTTCTGTTGACTTAGATTTTTATGCTGATTCCAAAATTGCAGTCAGTTTTTTTCTAGCACGTCAAGTTTTTACCCTCCAGATCAGCAAAGTTCCACTGATCAGCTGTAGTAAGACTTGCCAGCTGATCACGATTGGACTCATCTACAGCTACGTGGCAACTTGTTTGTGCCGTCACATTGAGACAGTGCGGTGAGAGGTGTGTGCAGCTCCCAATAGGTCAGTACTGTCAATATCTGCACACAGAAAGCTGGCATAGTAGAATGAAGAGGATCTGTGCTGCTGTTCTCTTCACCTTGTCACCATGGGCATACCGCTGTAAGTTCTGTTTGGTTTGATGCTGTTTTTAGTTTTTAAAGCTTGTAACTTTTCCATCTTAGTGTTTGATTTCCATTGGTATATATTTCCTTTGTTCCAGATCATGTCTGCTCCTGCTACTTCTCGTCGTAAACGCCTAAACAACCCTGACTCCTTTTGCTGTATTTGTGCTAGTTTCACCATTCCAAGTCAGAGCAAAGCAAACATCAGTGCGTTTGTCAAACAAGCATATTTAACATATTTAAAGTTAAACTCTGTGATCAAGACAACAAGACATGGGCCCCTCACAAAGTGTTCAAGCAGTGTGTCGAGAGTTTACGGATGTGGACCAAAGGAACACGTGAAAAGTTGCGTTTGGTATCCCCAAAAAGATCATTGGACTGTTACTTTGGTTTAGTGAAAAGAAGCACATGTCTGTTAGGTACAGTATTTCTCATATTTTTTAATCCTATGGTTCACAAAATTGACGTGATAGAGAAAAACCGAGATCAGTTTTGGATTCTGCACCCAGAGATTAGTTACAAACAGCTGTCAGACCTAACTCAACAAAAACTGTAACAATCTGCCTTTGGTGTTCGGTCCCTCTATTGTTTACATCAGAGAAAGTTTCACACAGTTTGAGGAAATGAAAACGATCGAGCTGAGCTTGGCTCACAGGAAGTAGACTGCCATTGGCCGACTCTCTCAGTCTGCAGGTGTGTTGTAGCACAAACCTAAAGAAGCTGGCAGCTGTTATCTTTCCGTTTGCAGCGGTTTAGCCATTGTAACAGCACGGCACGCCTCCACACATGCAAATATTCAACGTGAACGTGACGCTAAGCAGCCATCGGTTTGTCTGCAGAATTAAAGTGTTTGAAACTTGAACTGAGAAGCTTCGCTCTGTCGCTGATGTGGGACTTTGTTCTTCATTGTGTTATTCAGCATGTTAATTACCTCACGATTCATTTATTTGAAGTTCTGCTTCGGGATATTTGCTTATTCACTCCCCTCATGTCTGTACGCTGAATATACAGCCTTGAAACAGTTGAAAGACTGGAAGCAGGGGGAAACAGCTAGCCAAAGTCAGTCAGTCAGAAACTCCGACCATCGTCCCTAAAGTTCACAGTGTCTTGTTTAATCAGAACAAAAGTCTCCTGGCTGTAGTTTTATATTTCATGGACTCATAAGAGAGTCTCCTTATCTTTGGCCTGACGGTGGTGATATTTCAGCCTGTTATCTTGATGTCAGTGCATGTAAAGTAAATCTCTACTCACTGTGTGCCTGGTTTAGAAGCCAGAATACCAACTTGTGTGTTATTTTATAATCTGATGTTTTAGAGGTCACCTGACTGTGACTGATACAGAAAAACAACTGCAGTAATGAGTGTGTTAGATCAGTGTGTGAACTAGTTAACCCTTTATGTCTGCTGTTGATAAGTCAAATAAACAAAAGACACATCAATGTGTGTGTCTGTGTGTGTGTGTGTGTGTGAAGAATTCAGACAAACACACACTCTGTCGACGTGGCTCTTCAGTCGCCTCGCCGGAGCTTTGACAGCTTTTACGATATGGATTTAGCTTGACTTACTGCTCTTAGCCTTTAAGACTCTTTACCTAACAGTATGATATCCTTTGGCCTCAGAGACAAACACACCACTCACACTTCAAACCACGTTCCTATTTTCCGAGACCATTTTTTTCCAAGACTTTCATTTGTTTTCTTGTGGTGGAAAGATCAGCTCACAAAGACTTGCTGATAATAAACCAGCTGTTTAACTTGTATACGTAGTTTTGCAGAGTGTGTGAGGGTTTGTGAGTGTGAGTGTGAGTGTGAGTGTGGGGATGGCAGTGTGTGAGGCCATGGATATCATACGGTTAGGCAAAGAGCCTTAAAGGCTAAGATTAGCAACACAGGCTAAGTCTTCGATGTTAAAGGTCCTTTAGGGTCTCCACAAAGTGACAGGTGAGATGAGGCGTTGGCGTCTCTGCACATGTGTGATGCACCGCCGGCTGGTTATTTATGAAATGGAGAATACTGCTTCTAAATGAGCAAGACCTCTCTGTGTGTGTTTATGAGTCACCTGTCTGATCAGCTCACACTTGTATGGGGTGCCGTTTGTAAAGCGTCTCGCTCTGAAAATAGAAATCCTGTGGAAAGCTCGCGCCGTGGCGCGGAGAGCCGCTTCTGGGACGCTTCTGATCCGCGTCTGATCCGTGCCCGGTGTGAGTGCTCTCATTGACTAGACTGGATTCTATTTGCTACGGTGACTGCGGCGGTGCCGTTCCGCTTCCGTTCCGCTTCCGTTCCGTGTCCTGTGTGAGTTGGCCTTAAGACACGGTGAAACTCTTTGGAGGACCTCAGGGAAGGAGAAAGGAAGTGGACTCAGGTGGAGAGTGAACCTTGTTGAAACAGTTTATCGATCAGACAAAGGGAATGTGCAGGTGGAGGAGCTAGATATCAGGGTGGTGTAGGTCTGGTGGTGACAGACCAGAGTTGGCTGTAGAGCTTGTTACCACGAGGACGACCTGTGGTGTAGTCTGGGAGGATTCATGCAGCAAGGGTCAGTTGGTTAATGAGGTGCAAGTGTATGGGGTGCTGTTTGTAAAGCGTCTCGCTCTGAAAATAACAGCAACGTTTTGTCACATTAAGCTAAAAACAATTTAAAAAACTGGTGTTGACTTTTTGGAGAGTCACTTTTTTTGCACATGTTAGAACAATATTGTGAACTTCAGAGATATTTTTAAATATTTAACCAAATGTTCAATGTTTAAAATTCTAAATGCTTAAATCTAAATCTAAATGCTAAATCTAAATCCAATGTGTTCAAATATAAATCTAAAGGTTAAATATAAATCTAACTCTAAAGTTAATATAAACTAATGTCTATAAATATAAATTAATCTAAATGTTAAATATAAATATACATCTAAATTAATTCTAAGTAAATTAAATAGTAAATTAACTGTAAAATCTAAAGTGTGAAAGTATAATAATAAATCTAAACTGCTGAAGTAAATGTTTTCGGTGAATAAGATATGTTAGCTAACATGCAAATCAATGCCGTAACCGAAGTGCAAAAATAAGCTCAAGGAGGTAGAGCGTGTTTATAGTGGCAAAATAACGAATAAAAAACCATGCTATCCGGGAATGGACTCTTGGACATGGGATGTATCGTGATAATAACTAACTAGATGAACAAACACGTTTGGGAAGAAACTTATTTGAAGAGTACTTTTGAGTTTTTAAGTGTCACTTTTATGAGGGTGGGGGACTTATGACCTGTAGCCCTATCGACCAGCCAAGGGGGCGCACTTTGACTTGACTAATTATTGACATTGTTTTTTGCAGAGGTATGTCCGACAGTAACGTTTACCGGGGGGGTGAGGCGGGCGTATGTCAGACGATCCACACCGGAAACGAAAAATGACAGATCAGTCAAAGTGTAGTTATTATTATCAACGATACATCCAGTCCAAAGTCCATTTCCCCGGATAAGATGTTTTATGTTTATTTGCCCTATAAACAACGCTCTGACCTCCTCAAGCTTTTATTTTGGCATTTCCGGTTAGCGCATATGTGAATTTGCATTTTACGCCTAAATATTTGTTTTCAATCCCGAAACATTTGCTTCAACATTTAGATTTTATAATGTAACATTTCAGATTTCTATTAACATTTATATTTAACAGTTAATTTTTTATATTTATAATTTAACATTCAGATTTATGAGTTAACATTTAATTTAAACATTATATTTAACATTTAGATTGAGATTTAACATTTAGATTTAGATTTAGCATTTAGGATTTTCAACTTTACCATTTGGATTTAAATATTTAAAAGATCTCTAAGTTCACAAATATTTTCTCTAAATGTGCAAAAAAGTGACTCTCAAAAAATTTCAAACCAGTTTTTAAAACATTGTTTTTAGCTTAAGTGGCAAAATGTTGCTGTGTATTTTCAGAGCGAGAACGCTTACAAACAGCAAAACCCCATCACACTTGAACCTCATTAAAACCAACTCTGACCCTGGCTGGCATGATCCTCCCAGCTGACAACCACAGTTCGTCTCCTGGTAACAAGTCTACAGCCAACTCTGGTGTGTCACCACCAGACCTACCCACCCTGAATTTAGCTCCTCCACCTGCACATTCCCTTTGCTGATCGATAAAAAACTGTTTCAACAAGGTTCACAACTCTCCACTTGAGTTCCACTCCTTTCTCCTCTCCCCTGAGGTCCTCCCAAGAGTTTCAAACCAACTCACGTGTCTAAGCCCAACTCACAACAGGACAACGGAACGGAAGCGGAACGGACAGCGGAACGGCACCCGCCGCAGTCAACCGTAGCAAATAGAATCCAGTCTAGTCAATGAGTAAGCACTCACCACGACGGCACGGATCAGAACGCGGCCTCAGAAGCGTCCCAGAAGCGGCTCCCCCCGCTCCAGGCGCGAGCTTTCCACATGGATTTCTATTTTTCCAGTAATGAGCGCGCGACTAAACCTCGTAATTTCCACCAGAGCACTCGCACCAGAACAGGAAATCCGACCAGAACAACGTAAGAAACTTCCACCCCTCTTCAAATTAAACACATACAGCCGTTCATGAAGCTTTTTACAACTGTCACATCAACATTACCGTCATTGACCGGGGTGCACACAGGTGATCAAAGATCGATCAAGGGTCTCAACGAGAGGACTAATTGTTGAATGAACAACACACAATATTTATGACCCACAAAGATGCTTTTTATAATTCTCCTCCCCGTCGGAGAAGAAGCAAAGTCAGCTGTTTGTTGTTGTTGTTTTCTTTATACACTGTTTATCGCGGGGGGTCTGGGTATGTCCAGATGTTGTCCGGTGATCTCGTGTTCTCGCGTGCAATACGGCCGGCTCGCTCCGCTGGCCGTGTCCGCGGGCTCGGACCGCGTCCGGTGTGAGTTGACGCCGGCGCAAGTACCGTTCCGCTGCCGTTCCGCCTCCTGTGAGTCCCGTTGTTAGATTGGTTCTGGAGACTTCGTTAAGTGAAAATTTGTGAAATTAGTGTTTGTGGAGAACTTGCTGAACTCACAAGGTCAATGATAGGTCAGGAGGGAAGAGCGGAAGATGGTTCGGAGCCTGAGTCTTATGCTTGATATTGATTGATGTTTTTATTTTGAAAACAACCTTTGCCTGCTTAAAATGAAATAAATTGAAATAAAAAAGTTTATTTGAAAGGACAAAAATTATTTAGAATGAACCTCTGAAAAAAGACCAAAAGAATCAATCAGAGGACGGTGTTTTGAAATTAGGTTCCAATTACATTACAATGAGAGACAACAAAAACACCAGTGCTGAGAGGATTTGATCACATGGACACTGTTTGAAAAACAAAAATTCAACACTAAGCAGTAGCAAGAATCAGAATCAGAGATTCAACCTTCAGGGTTTTGTCTTCATCGATTGTTCACCGGGTCAGACCCAAGTGACTGGTCTGAATTGTGAATGCATGCTGTTTTCCATTCATTGCATTGTGGAACACATGCAGACTGTCTAACCTGTTTAACATCAGACTGGTCCAAATAACACTGCAGTCACAAAGAAAAGAAAGAAAGGTTACAACCAAGAGCAACACTTGTTTTTTAATCCTCCTTTCTTCTAACAGCTGATCGCAGAAAGAAAGGATCCGAAACAAACAGGCACACAAAGTTTCAACATGTCCAAACTGAAAGAGAAAGAGAAAAATGAC
>NC_040018.1:32673264-32678768 GCF_000972845.2 Larimichthys crocea | reverse complement strand
TTATAGGTGATAGAAATATAGCTCATATAATATAGTTTAACTTAAGCGGTAACAATAGACGACTGTCCACCAATGGGCTCGGTTCTGCTCGAGGTTTCTGGGCTCGGTTCTGCTCGAGGTTTCTGGGTTGGTATTGTCTCTGTAATGATATTCTCTGTGTGAAGTGTGATGAGAAAACTGAAGTTCTGAATTATATAAATGAAATGAGTCATACATTCTAGATTCTATGAGCAGTTCTAACATGTTTTATATTTTAGGTTGAGTTTGGTGAGTTCACCTGTTTGTCCACGCTCAGGTGGAAAACTCTCCGTCAGCTCCACCTGTCCAAACTCTCAGCGTCTCTGATAAGGTGTCCTGTCTTCTCTCGTCCAATCACGTCGCTCCCTGCCTGTATAAAAGCAGCTCGCTCAGACTGACCCGACATGATCGAGCCATGGCCTTCCTGTGGATCCTCTCCTGCCTCGCCTTCGCCGGCGCCGCCTACGGTGAGAAACACGCTGACACACAGGAAACAGGTCGCTAACATTCAGTGTAATAACGTTCATGATGTCATGATGATGTCACCAGGTTGCGGCTCTCCTGCCATCCCTCCCGTCATCACCGGGTACTCTCGTATCGTTAACGGTGAGGAGGCAGTGCCTCACTCCTGGCCCTGGCAGGTGTCCCTGCAGGTAAGCACACAGTACACACACACACACACATACACACACACACACATACACACACACACACACTCTTCTTCTTCTGTTGTTTTTCAGGATTACACCGGCTTCCACTTCTGCGGCGGCTCTCTCATCAACGAGAACTGGGTGGTCACCGCCGCTCACTGCAATGTCAGGTACACACCTTCATCACCTTCATTCACCTTCATCATCATCACCTTCATCACCTTCATCACCTTCATCACCTTCATTCACCTTCATCACCATCATCACCTTCATCATCATTCACCTTCATCACCTTCATCACCTTCATTCACCTTCATCACCTTCATCACCTTCATCACCTTCATCATCATTCACCTTCATCACCTTCATCACCTTCATTCACCTTCATCACCTTCATCACCTTCATCACCTTCATCATCATTCACCTTCATCACCTTCATCACCTTCATTCACCTTCATCACCTTCATCACCTTCATACCCCCCTCCAACTTTCCCTGGATATTGCATAATCTCACCCGTCCAATTTTAAAGCTGGTGCCGCACCATCTAACACTCTACATATCTACCTCCACTACCATAAAGCCGACCTGGAAAAACAATTCGGATCAATGAACGCGACACAGGTCCAAGTCTTTGTACTAGGAAGGGTTAGTCTTACCTCGCCTAATCCACTGACAACAAAGAACCTATCATAGCATATGAATATTGAGGGCCCACCTGCTATTGGTGTATTGTTGTAAACTCAAATGTCCCCCCGAAGAACGACCTGAGCATCAACCTCAGAGCGCGTAATTATTGTACAGCTCGGGGGGAACTGTACATATGAATTCACTTTCCAGTCGCATCTAGTCATGGTACTGACAATACAGGACAACTATTTTAAGATTAGATCTTCATTTAGGTTTAGCCAAATGATTTCCAAAGCATGATCAGTGGATCCCATCTGTGAGGCTCGTAAAGGGACCGAAAAGGTGTCTGACTGGGTCCACCGTGTGGTCGAACACGCATCACCGGAGCAAAGTCAAATGGGATAGGTAACGCACGGGAGTCTATCCACAGTAGCTGAACAAGACAACCTATCACCGTTGAGCTCGATCTTTAATTCTGGGAGAACTTTGTTGTTTTTGCTTGTCAAAACGGCTGCAACTCATAAGATTCGAACCCACGACTTAAGAAGGGGCTACCAAGCTGCGGCCTAACATCGCTGCTCTGGATATGCCCACACAGTAGGATAGATGTTTTTTTCTGCGGCGTTTACACGCTTCCTTTTGCACGCAGACTTCAAACCACTGCACCTCATAAGATTCCGAGGGGAGACTCACAACCTCTGCGAGACTGTAAGAAGGCGGCACTCTACCAAATGTGAGCTAGGGCAAGACCACGACAAAAGTGGAGATTTTGTCTCGCAAGGGAGCGTTAACACTCTGTCCTAATTGTGGAAGCGGGCGATGACCGTCAAAAGGTCAGTGCAGTGCTCATAAGATTCCAACCCACAACTTACACGCGCTTACGGCTGCGTGCTGAACCGAAACTGATCTATAGGTAGTCAGCATAAGGTTTTATCGCAGGCTTAGTTTCCACTCTTTCTTTTGGGATCCAATCCAGTCCTACTTAGACTTCAGGTCGTCAAAATTCGGATCTATTAACATTACTGAAAAATCCAGAGCTCTCATTAGGTAGTAAGGCCCATGACGTGTCAGAAATCCAAACTAGTGATTCAACCCAAGTGATGCCGATTGCTTACATATGCTAACCGATGTGTGGTCTTGGCAGGTAAACGTCCGTCTTTTGGACAGACCGAAACGCATCAAAAATCCAAGACAAATCACAAAAGGGTTGGAACCCATGACTTCTGAAGCTCAAAGGAGAACGTTCTAACCCAATGAGCTAGATTGGGCTCAATAGCCTAGAAGTAATGTCCTTGTGGGTTTTCACTCTTATGCTTGGACAGAAGACCACGTGGCAAAAACACACAAAAGCACATCTAAACATAAGATAGTTGAACCTATGATTCAGAACTCAACGAGTACTCTACACAACGACGGATTATCGGAGGTCACGTAGGCTCATTATCGGGTTCTTGGGCAGTTGTAAAACAATCCTTCTTATAAATGGACAGACACCTCATGAAGGAGTGCCAAGACGTCAGCACGACTGTTTTGGAACCTCATTACGTTCTGAAGCCCGTCAAGAGTGAATCGTTCTTAACCCAATAGAGCTAATGTGGGCGTCAGCTTAGCTAAAGGTGTATTACCCTGGTGGTTTGTTTTGCACTCTTAATAGTTTTGAGGCGGTTTTTTCACTCTTGAAAGATCTGTGTTGTGACTTCAAGACGACGGTATTGGTCAGAGGCCTAGCAGGTGAAAACTACTCTCGGGTCCTCGCTCCTATCTGGTCCCTGATGCCAAGCCGCCCGGGATGACTCTTCCTGGGTCCTGTCCACTCATAACTTTTGCCCGCCGTCCCTATATACTCTTTAAACACTGGGGAGTTAAACCTACAACTGTCAGAACCTCTAGTCCAGTCCTTCTAACAGTGTGAGCTATTCTGAATTTTGCGACGACGCCCCACTATGGTTGCTTAGAGCTGAACTAGGGATGTGGTGAATATATATCAAGTCGGTGGGAGGGCCGATATGAGAGAGGACGTCATTTTGTGTAGTCGAGTCCCAAAATAGGTTCATGTAAAGTGAGTTGTCACTAATAGAAAATAAGTGTGATAAAATTAAATGCAGAATTGTTCGGAGAGCGGACATACGTGTGGTGGTGGTGAGGGAGACTGAGAGCAGGGGTGTTGTTTGGTGAGCAGGCGGGGAGATGTCTCGTGATCTATTGTGATGAATATTTGGGGAAGATCCGGAAGGTACAGCGCGTGTAGACGAGGAGCGTGGTGGGGGGACGACAGTAGACGCAGGGTGGAACTAAAATGGGAGGGTGGGCGTGGTGTGTCTCGTGAATATACGGCAGGGGCGCGGTGGCAGATGCGAAAAAAATTGATGTGGTGAAAATGTAAAGGGGGGAGTATAAGGAGAGAGGGGCGCCGAGGCACGTGGGGGGGAGTGGGGGTATGGCTCGGGAGCAGCGGGCGCGGAAGGGCTGCTGTGGGGGGGGGGGGTGTATGGGGGTGGGTCTAATGGCGCTACGTGGCTGGGTCGTGGGGGGGGTTCAGGGTCTAACGCCGAGGAATACGCGGGGGATATTGGGTGGAGAGGTCGTGGCGCGCCGGCCGGGGCGTGGTGTTCATGGGGCCGCTCGTCGGGCGGTGGCCGGGGTCCGTGGTTAAGGGTGGGCTAGGGAGAGAGGTAGAGCAGGTGGAGTGGAAGAAAAAGAGAGGGGGGTGCGTCGTGGGAGATACGGCTCGATGGACGGGTGCGTGGGCTGGTATATGTAAAAGAGCGAGGGAAAGAAATGGGGGGCGTTGGTCCGGTGGAGGCGAAGCAGTTAAAGCAAGTGGTGGTTGGTGTAACATGAAGGCGGTGGCTCTGACTCCTGCGAAATGAATGGATAAAAAAGAGGGGAAAAATAAAGAGGAAAAAAAAAAAAAAAGAAAGAAGAAAAAAGGAAAAGGAAAAGAAGAAGAAAAATGAAAACAAGATTGGGATGGGAAGAAGGGGGAAGGGGGAGTGTGAAAGTGGGTGAAATGACTATAGGGTTTGGGCGGGATACCGCGGGGTGGCTCTTCGACCGGACGGAAGAAGCGGTCTCCGAAGGGGCCCCCAAGGGGGGCTATCGGCCGAGGAGAGAGAAGAAAAAAAGAATAAAAAACTGCTCCAGTGGACGTTAAAGGATGGTAGGGGAAGGGGGTGGCAAAGTGGAATGTGGGTTGTAACTGGGAAAAAAGGTAGAATTCGTGCAAAAAACATGGACCGTAGAACATGAGTAAATGTTACGGGAGTAAGGGAGTAGGGGATTGAACAAATCAAGGGGGGGTGAAAAGGCCCAAACACTCTGGTGTTTAGTATTCCATAGGACGCGTGTAGGCAGAACAGAATCGGGGCAAGCTGAGCTGTCAATAATTGCTTTCAATACGCAATAAGATTGTTATCAAACAAAGTGGGGAGTCGTCGGGGGGGGTATTAGGGAAAGGAGACTCAAAACTTCTTGCTTGGGTCCGAGGGCGCTGAAAAAAGAAGTCCCGTCCTGAACAAGGTGTGTAGGTGAATAATGTGCAAACACAAAACTAAAAACATGGGAAACATGGCTAAGAAAAAACATGATCTGCAAAGAAGGAAAAAAAAGAACGTAAAGGTTAAGGCTGAAAAGAGGACTAAGTATGCTGAAGGCAAAAAAAAAACTTCGTTACAATAAAACTTTCTGCAACAAGAAGCGAACTGAGAGACTATTGCGGGAGAGACCGAGGGGAAAAAAAAAAGAAAGGTCCTCCGCTCAATGCAGGCCAAAAACCCAACAGAAAAGAGGGGGACCAAGACTCCCGCTCTCGGCTGCGAAGTGGAGGCTCAGAACCTTGCAAGTAGAGGAGAGAGGGGAAATCAAAAGCTGGAGACGCGCACAGTCAGAACTAAAACAGGAAACGGAGAAAAAAGAAGAAAGGGAAGGGGGCCGAACAAAAAAAAAAGAACCTTGGCCCCAAACGAAAGTCGGCTCGGAAAAGTACTGCTACCGGTCGGAATGAAACGGGAGAGTGGGCAAAAGACACCGAAAATCAGAGTACAAGGTAAACGCGAACAACAAAAAAGGAGGGAAAAAAGAGAAAGAAAGGGAGAGGAAGGCGGAGAAGATCGGCAAAAAAAGAAGGGAAGAAACAAAACACCGGGGGGACACACGAAATCCCCTCGAATCCAGGATGCAAGAGCGAGCCGGAATCCCTACCAAAAA
>NC_040018.1:32645853-32673254 GCF_000972845.2 Larimichthys crocea | reverse complement strand
GGGGGGAAAGAAGAAAAGAAAGGAAGAAGGAAGAGGAAGAAGGGGGAGAGGAGGAGGAGAAGGAGGGGAAGGAAAGAGGAGAGGGAGGAGGAGGGGGAAAAAGGAAAGAGAGGAAGAAGAGAGAAAAAGGGAAGGAAAAGAGAGAGGGAGGAAAGGGGGAAGGAAAAAAGGAAAGAGGAAGGAAAGGGAAAAGGAAAAAAAAAAGAAAGGAGAGAGAGAAAGAAGGGGAGGAGAGAAAGAGAAAGAAAAAGAGAGAAAGGAGAGGAGGAGAAGGGAAGAGAGAGGAGGAGAGGGAAGAAAGAGGAAAAAGAAGAAGAAGGGAAAAAGAAAAGGAAAAGAAGGGAGAAAGGGGGGGGGGAGGGGGAGGGAAGAGAGAGGAGGAAGAAAAAAGAAAGAGAGAAGGGAAAGGGAAAGGAGGAAGGAAGAAAGAAGGGAAGAGAGAGAAGAGAAAAAGGAAAGGAAGAGGAAGGGAAGGAGAGAGGAGAAGGAAGGGGAGAGAAAGGAGAAAAAGAAAGGAGAGAGAAGAAAGGGGAGGAGGGAAGGAGGAAAGGAAGAAAAAGAAAAAGGGGGAAAAAAAGGAAAAAGGAAGAAAGAAAGGAGGGAAAAAGGGAAAGAAAAAAGGAAGGGAAAAAGAAGGAGGGGAGGGGAAGGGGGAGGAAGAGGGAGAGGAGAAAAAAAAGAAAAGGGAGGAAGGAGGGAAGGGGGGGGGGGAAAGAAGAAAGGAAGGAAGAAAGGGAAAGGGGGAGGAAAAGGGAAAAGGAAAGAAGAAGGAGAAAGGGGGGGGAAGAAAAAGGGGGGAGAAGGAAGGGAGAAAAAGAAAAAAGGGGAGAGGGAGAAGAAAAGAGAAGGGGGGAGGAAAAAGAGAAAAGAGGGGGAGGAAGGAAAGAAAGAAAAGAAAAAGAAAAGGGGAGAAAAAGAAAGAGAAAGGGGAAGAGGAGAGAAGGAAAGAGGAAGGGAAGAGGGAGGGGGGGGGGAGAAAGGGGGGGGGAAAGGGGGGGAAGGGGGAAGGGAGAGAAAAGGAAGGAAGGGGAGGAAGAGGAAAAGGAGAGGAGAGGAAGGAAGGAAGAGAAAGAGGAAGAGGAAAAAAAAAAAGAAAGGGAGGGGGAAAAGAGAAAGAGGAGAAAAGGGAAAAAAGAAGGAAAGGAGGAAAAGAAAGAGAGAAGGAAGAGGAGAGGGAAAAAGAAGAAAAAAAAAAGAAAAAAGAAAAGGAGGAGGAAAAGAAAAAAGGGCAAAAAGGGGAGGGAAGGGAGGGGGGGAAGGGGAGGAGAGAGGGGGGGGGGGAGAAAGAAGGAGGAGAGAAGGGGGGGGAAGGAGGGGGGAAGGGAGGAAAGAGGGAAGGGAGGGGAAAAAGGAGAAGGAGAAAGAGGGAAGGGAGGGGGAAAAGGAGAAGGAAGGAAAGGAGGGGAGGGAGGGGGAAAGGAGAAAAGGAGGAGGGAAAGGGGAGGGGGAAAAAGGAGAAGGAGGAAAGAAGGGGAAGGGGAGGGGGAAAAAGGAGAGGAAGACGAGGGAAGGGGGGAAAGGGGAGGAAGGAAAGAGGGAAGGGGAAGGGGGGAAAAAGGAGAGGGAGAAAGGAGGGGAGGGGGGGGGAAAAAAGGGAGAGGGGAAGGAAAGGAGGGGAAGGGGGGGGGGAGGGGGGAAAAGAAGGAAGGAAAGGAGGGGAAGGGGGAGGGGGGGAAAGGAAGGGAAGGAAAGGAGGGGAGGTGGGGGAAAAAGAGAAGGAAGGAAAGAGGGGAAGGGGGAGGGGGAAAGAAGAAGAAAGAGGGAAGGGGAGGGGGGAAAGAGAGGGGAGAGGAGGGGAAGGGGGAGGGGGAAAAAGGAGGAAGGAAGGAAAGGAGGGGAAAGGGAGGGGAAAAAGGAAGGAGGAAGAAAGGAGGGAGGGGGAGGGGGGAAAAAGGAGAGGGAAGGAAAGAGGGGAAGGGGAGGGGGAAAAAGGAGAAGAAGAAAGGAGGGAAGGGAGGGAAAAGAGAAGGAAGGGAAGAGGGGAAGGGGAGGGGGAAAAGAAGGGAAGGAAGGAGGGGAAGGGGAGGGGGGAAAAAGGAGAAGAAGACGGAATGGGAAGGGGAGGGGGAAAAAGGAGAGGGAAGAAGGAGGGGAAGGGGAGGGGGAAAAAGGAGAAGGAGGAAGGAGGGGGAGGGGAGGGGGGAAAAAAGGAGAAGGAGGAAAGGAGGGAAGGGGAGGGGGAAAAAGAGAAGAAGGAAAGGAAAGGGAGGGGAGGGGGGGAAAAAGGAGGAGGAAGGAAAGAGGGAATGGGGGGGGAAAAAGAGAGAGGAAAAGGAGGGAAGGGGGGGGGAAAAAAGAGAAGAAGAAAGGATGGGACGGGGGGGGGGAAAAAGGAGAAGAAGAAAGGAGGAAGGGAGGGGGGAAAAAGGGAAGAAAGGAAAGGAGGGGAAGGGGAAAGGGGGGAAAGAAGAAGGAAAGGAAAAGGGGGGGCAGAGGGGGACGGGGGGGTAGGAGGAGAAAGGAAAAGAAAAGTACAGGAGGACAGGAGGAGGTGGGCAGAGAGAAGCGAAGCGACCCAGGCGCGGAGCTTAGCGGTGAACGCGGGCAGACACGCCGGGCTGGGGGGAGTCAGGGGCAAGCCCCAGGACAAAAGACAGACAGGGCCAGGAGCAGGACGGCGGAAAGAACAAGAGGAAAGCCAGAGTCCCGCCCGGAAACACAAAGAGACGAGAAAGATGAGAACAGGAGCTCCGGAGCAACGCGGACCGGGACGGCAGGCTACCCACCAGGCAGGGAGGCTCAGAGGCGCCGGAAAAGATCATCAGGTGGGGGGGAGCTTGTTGCCCAGTATTACGGCACTGACGGTGGTCAGCAGGGGGAGGGCGGCCTGCGGGCAGCCGGGCGGGGGGGTCAGAGCGGCAACAACACAGCACAGTCCTGACTGTTGACACATGCTCACCAGGTTGTCCCTGGGGGTCTCGCCTCTGAGTTGGCCACACAGATGCAGGTGGTTTTCTCGTGCCTCTGATTGGCTCACCAAGAGCAGGTGTTCTCGCATCTGATTGGCCACACAGATGCAGGTGGTTTCGCGACTCGGATTGGCCACACAGAGCAGGGTTTCTCACCGTTGTAAGCGGGTCCAGGCCCAGCCGCTGGTCACAACAACGTCATTACTCCAGGGAAGTTGTCCCCGGTCTCGGCCACACACACGGGGGAGACCGCATGTTCATCTGGCAGGGCTGGCCAGCTTTATGTGACTAGGATTCTTGTGTGGATGGTGTAGCCGTTTGTACGCGGGGGTGCTTGACACACCTGACAGGAAAAAGGACATCGGTTAGGACGCCGACGAACAGACAGGAAGAGAACAGCTCGATGAGCCGAGCAGCTTTGATTGGCACCCACCGTGCCGATCCTCATGACCTGAGTCCTCAGCGTTGGAGGAGCGGTCGTGTTTCTCCGAGGATCACGCGGTGGGAAGTCCCCTGCAGGAAAACACGGGCTCAAAGCTCTTTTATATTTATAGATATTGAAATATTATATATTCAATAATAATATATAAGAAAATTTACTATCTTATATATAGATATATATAAATTAGTATTATATATATACTATATATATATATAAGATATCCCATTGCTTATTATCTCTTCTATTCATGAAGTTATTTCAGGATTAATAGTAACCCGCCGTCGTGATCATTCTATACTATCATATCATATAATAAATTATCCAGTATATATACGGAAAAAGCTACTCATTCACTATATCCTTGATTTACATTTTATTCAAAGAAACAGTGTTACAGATGAGTTCACTGGTTCATCTGCAAGGCTAACAGAGATGATGCTGTTTGGGTCACAAAGAATAACTTCTGCAGGTGAATGAGAGAATGAAGATGATGCTGATGATGATTATGAGGAAGGTGATAAAATTGGATGAAGGTCATGAGGTGATTAAGTGAATGATGATGAAGGTGTACTGAAGGTGATGCGAAGGTGATGATTAATGAAGGTTGATGAGGTTGATGAAGTGATGATGAGGAAGGTTGAAGGAAGGTGATGAAGGTGATAGAGGATGAAAGGTGCATGACGGTGGATGAAGGTGAATGATAGTTGCCATGCGAGGTGAATTGACGGGCATGAAGGTGAATGAACGTGATGAAGGTGATGAAGGTGAATGATGATGAAGGTGCTAGAAGGGCTGCAGGTGCTGAATGCTGAGGGGCATGAAGGTGCTGACCCCCCACCCCCCACAGGTATTGGGGGGGGGTGGGGGGCGGGGCTCCTGCTGCTGCAGTGCCTGCAGGTAGCTGCAGGTGCGGCTGCTGAAGGGTGGACTGACAGGGGCTTCCGGTGCTGCCGGTGCTGTCGTGCCTGACAGGGTGATCAACGTGTATAAAGGTGCAATAGCCGGTGGATGCCCGTGCTGCTGCTGACGGTTGATCCTGCCGTCTGACCGGATGCTTGCTGCTGCGGGTGCGGCCGGTGATGAAGGTGCTGCTGCTGCCGGTGCTGCCGGTGCTGCATTGACTGGACTGCTGCAGGTGCTGGCCGGTGCTGCCGGTGCCTGCTGCTGCCCGGGGTGCCTGCCGGTGCTGCCGGCTGCACTGCGCTGGCCCGGCGTGCCTGCCGGCTGATGCCGGTGCTTTCCGGTGCCGCCGTGCTGCCGGTATGACGACCGGTGACTGCCGGTGCTGCCTTGTGCGCCGTAGCGGGTAGCGTTCTCTTACGATGTCGTGTCCGGTGCCGTGCTCTTGCCGGTGCTTGCCGGTGCTGCCGGTCTCGGCCGATGCAGTGCCTGCTGCCGGTAGCTTCCAGGGGGCTAGGAAGGTGCCACTGCTGCTGCCGGCGTGACGGTGCTGACGAGTCCTGCTGCCAGGTGGCATGCCGTTAGCCTGCCGGTGCTGCCGGGTGCTGCGGTGCTGCCGGTTAGCGTGAAACTGCGGCGCGGGATGCCTGCGGTGCCTGCTCCGGTGATGTAAACCGCACATTGCCGCTGAGCCGTGCGCGGCGTTGCCCCCCCGTCTCGTTGATGAGAGCCGCGCAGAAGAATTGGAAGCCGGTGTACTCCTGAAACAAAAAGCAGAAGAAGAGTGTAGCTGTGTGTGTGTAGGTGTGTGTGGTGTAGTGGTTGTGTGTGGGTGTGTGTTACTGGTTGCTTTACCTCAGGGAGCCCTGCCAGGGGGCGCATGACAGTGAGGCCATGCGCTCCCACGTTAACGAACGAGAGTACCCGTGGATGACGGGAGGGATGGCGGAGAGCCGCAACCTGGTGAATCAGTGCATGAGATCATGAACGTTAGTAACACTGAATGTAGCGACCTGTGTCCTGTGTGTCAGCGTTTTTTCTCACCGTAGGCGGCGCCGGCGAGGGAGGCAAGGATTAGAGGACCACAGGAAGAGGGCCATGGCTCGATCATGATCGGGTCAAGCCTGCGAGCTCTTTGTAGTACAGGCAGGGACGACGTGATTGAGAACGAGAGAAGACAGGACAGCCTTATCAGAGCCGCTGAGAGTTTGGAACATGGGGTGGAAGCGGAACGCGAGAATGTTCCACCTGAGCGGCGACAGAACAGGTAAGGAACTCGACACCAACGTCAACCTAAAATAAAACATGTTAGAACTGCCATAGAATTCCAAGGGGGAGGAGGGGAGTAAAATGTAGCTCATGGTCATTTAAGAATTTCAGAACTTTCAAGTTTTCTCATCACACTCACAGCAGAGAATGAAGTACAGAGACATACGCAACCCAGAAACGCATATAATTTATTATATATATATTATAGATATATAATATTTAATATATATAAATATATAAAGAGCTTTGAGCCTCGTGTTTTCCTGCAGGACTTCCCACCGCGTGATCCTCGGAGAACACGACCGCTCCTCCAACGCTGAGGACATCCAGGTCATGAGGATCGGCAAGGTGGGTGACAATCAGCTGCTCGGCTCATCGCTGTCTCTTCCTGTCTGTTCGTCGGCCTAACGATGTCATTTCCTGTCAGGTGTTCAAGCACCCCCGCTACAACGGCTACACCATCAACAACGACATCCTGCTCATCAAGCTGGCCAGCCCTGCCCAGATGAACATGCGTGTCTCCCCCGTGTGTGTGGCCGAGACCGGAGACAACTTCCCTGGAGGCATGAAGTGTGTGACCAGCGGCTGGGGCCTGACCCGCTACAACGGTGAGAACACCTGCATCTGTGTGGCCAATCAGAGGCGAGAACACCTCAGGGAAACACCTGGTGCAGCATGTAGTCAACAGCTCAGACTGTGATGTGTTTGTTTGCAGCTCCTGACACCCCCGCCCGGCTGCAGCAGGCCGCCCTCCCCCTGCTGACCAACGATCAGTGCCGTAGATACTGGGGCAACAAGATCACCAACCTGATGATCTGTGCCGGCGCCTCTGGAGCCTCCTCCTGCATGGTGGGTAGCCCTGCCGTCAAGGTAACGCGTTGATCCCGAGCTCCTGTTCTCATCTCTCTCGTCTCTTTGTTGTTTCAGGGCGACTCTGGCGGTCCTCTGGTCTGTCAGAAGGCCGGAGCCTGGACCCTGGTCGGTATTGTGTCCTGGGGCAGTGGAACCTGCACTCCCACAAGCCCCGGCGTGTATGCCCGCGTCACCGAGCTCCGCGCCTGGGTAGATCAGATTCTCGCTGCCAACTAATCATGTCAGACGGGACTTTTAGTTTCATGTTGATCATCAATAAAACACAGAAACTCTGAAACAAACGTGTCACTGTCCTTTATGATGTAACAACATGTAACAGTACAATACTGTACTTCATTATAATGTTTAAAAAATAACAGTACAATACTGTACTTCATTATAATGTTTAAAAATAACAGTACAATACTGTACTTCATTATAATGTTTAAAAATAACAGTACAATACTGTACTTCATTATAATGTTTAAAAATAACAGTACAATACTGTACTTCAATATAATGTTTAAAAAATAACAGTACAATACTGTACTTCATTATGTTAAAAAATAACAGTACAATACTGTACTTCAAGATAATGTTTAAAAATAACAGTACAATACTGTACTTCAATATAATGTGTAAAAATTAACAGTACAATACTGTACTTCAATACAATGTTTAAAAATAACAGTACAATACTGTACTTCAATATAATGTTTACAATACTGTACTTCATTATAATGTTTAAAAATAACAGTACAATACTGTACTTCATTATAATGTTTAAAAATAACAGTACAATACTGTACTGCAATACACTGACTCGAAACACGTTCTCCTCAGCAGTCATTTTATTACACAAAAAGCAGATTTCATCCAACATGAACAACAGCATCATGCATCAACATGTTTCTTGACAGGGTCGTTAGGTGCATCATCAGGTGCGTGGTTAGGTGCGTCTGGGCAGGCAGGTGTGGCCGACTCGGCGGCAGTAGCAGATGGCGTTGAAGAAGCGGCAGTAGCAGGTGTCACAGGGGTCGCAGCAGGGCAGCGGGTAACCCAGACAGGACTGCTGGTGGGGTATGCAGCGGCGAGGCGAGCGCATGGCCCGACCCTGCAGCTGCAGCGCTGCTGACGAGTCCTAGAAACAGTAAGGAAGTGGATCAGAACAGGAAACAGGAAAAACATTGACACCATCTTTGAGCCACACCCACCTCATCATAGGACCCTGCATCCATCAGGAAGTGATCCTCCACCGAGTCAACAGGTATGAGGGCGGGGTCATGCACAGGGTCGGGGGCGTGGCTTCTCTCTGCATGACAGAAAACAGACGTGTTATCTGTGGTCATCACACCAGCTGAGATTTGCATTAGACCAGATCACATGACTTTTATGTGCTTTATCAAGACTGACTCAAACCTGTTTAATGAACACAAAGTTGATCAGAGACCGGCACAGGTGACCCGGTTTAAGCCAGTTAAAGTTTCTCTAAGATCAGTGAGGACGGACCCAAACAAAGGCACATCAGTACATAAACAGGTGAGCGTTCTCAGGTAGAAGCTCACTTCCTGCATACAAATGAAATCCAGACAGGCAGGTTTTAAAGACACTGTTTCTTCATTTAAATGTTTAAATCTTGTCAGATTATTCACTTTGACGTTCTGTTTCACCACGGTTTATGTGGACCTGTAATGTTCCACATAATACTGAATATAATCCACCTGTATGCAGACGATACCGTTCTTTATAATTTAGAGCAAATGAAGGATGAATATCAGCAGACAAGGAAAGAGTTAATGAAATGTTTTAATCCTCAGAGAGCCGATACTGACAGGATCTGCTGAAATGACCTGAATCATTCATTGCATGTGATAGATGGATGGTTTGTCTGAACTGCAGCTACATCTTAAACATCAACATACAACAAAAATGTTATTCAGTACAGGTGCACTGTTCTTTTTAAAGTATTATTACTGTATTCTCAGCACTGTACTGCATTATACAGCATTCCTATATACAGTATACCTAATATTACTGTAGATAGTTTTACGGTATCTTTCTCTAATACAGTAACTTGTCTATATTAGCGGTAAGTTCCTGTTAACTTGACAGTAAATATTTTACAGTGTGTTACTGACCAATGTCAGACAGATACGACGTTTCAGCGCGGTGGCCGGCAGCCGGACCGTCATCGAGCTGAATGTTTCCATGAACCAACGAAGAAGAAAGACGCAGCAGACTGAAGGACCAATAATAGAGCAGCACCGAGCCAAACATCCTGAAGAGGAAGAGGAGGACATTTATTTTATTATGTTAAACATTAAAATAAATCAATAAAAAACAAACAAAGTAAACAAAAAAATGATTATTTAGTTCTTCCTTTGTTTCAGTTAAAGTTTAACTTTCATTTATTTAAACATCAAATTTAATTGAAAAAATTATCAGATGTTTTATTTTGAAAAATCAACAGGTTTATTCTGAAAGTTCAAATGTTTCTCCTGGGATTTAACATTTAATAACAAATACATAATTTAATAACAAGCAGTCATATTTATACTGCATGTCAAAATAAACACGCCTAATTTCAATGAATAACATTTCATACTTCATATTTCAGGATCATAGAGAAACAGAGGCGACTCACCTGTCGTCGTTGTCGCGGTAACTCTCACTTGTCTCTCGCCATCTGACGGGTTGGCGACTGATTTAAAGACCCTGAAGAGGACCGAGGTCACATGACCAGCTGGAGGAGGGGGGGCGTGGTCTGAGTGACCTTGTAAAAAAACAACATGAGATAAAAGCTTTCTGGAAAATAACAGCATCACCTCATTAGAATATTAATGAATCTTTATTTATACAAACGAGCCTCACAGAGAACACAACATGCAACACACAACACACAACACGCAACACACAACACGCAACACACAACACGCAACACACAACACACAACATACAACATGCAACACACAACACGCAACACACAACACACAACATACAACACATAACACACAACATACAACACACAACAATCAACACATAACACACAACATACAACACATAACACACAACATTCAACACATAACACACAACATGCAACACACAACACACAACACACAACATACAACACACAACACGCAACACACAACATACAACACATAACACACAACATTCAACACATAACACACAACATACAACACATAACACGCAACACACAACATTCAACACAGAACATTCAACACATAACACACAACATACAACACACAACACACAACACACAACACACAACACACAACATACACAACACACAACATACAACACACAACATTCAACACATAACACACAACATTCAACACACAACATTCAACACATAACACGCAACATACAACACATAACACAGAACATACAACATTAAACACACAACACACAACATACAACATTCAACACACAACACGCAACACGCAACACACAACACACAACATTCAACACACAACACACAACATTCAACACATAACACACAACATTCAACACACAACATTCAACACATAACACGCAACATTCAACACACGACATTCAACACATAACACACAACACACAACATTCAACACATAACACACAACATTCAACACATAACACACAACATTCAACACACAACATTCAACACAAAACACACAACACACAACACATAACACATAACATTCAACACATAACACACAACATACAACACACAACACATAACACGCAACAAACACCATTCAACACACAACACATAACACACAACATACAACACGCAACACACAACATACAACATTAAACACACAACACACAACATACAACACACAACATTCAACACACAACATGCAACACATAACACACAACATACAACACATAACACACACCACACAACACGCAACACACAACATTCAACACACAACATTCAACACATAACACACAACATTCAACACATAACACACAATGTTCAACACACAACATACAACATGCAATACAAAACACACAACAGACAACACACCAGCGACTTCGACCAGAACCAAACTGTGACAGCCTGACTTGGTCGGTGTTCCTGGTCTGCAGCTGTCAGTACCGATCCAAAGAGGTCCAAAGACCGGAGTCAGCGTCACTGATGGAGGTCTGGAAGGAAGGCTGGCCCATGTGGTCTGATCCAACAGACTGGTTCTGATAGAAAGCTGTCAGAACACAGTCCATCACAGACCAGTCAGGGTGTCCATGCTGAAAGACCCAACAATGAGCATCAGAACCGGACCACGGAGCCATGGAAGAAGGTGTTCTGGTCTGATAGGTCAGGTCTTCTCTCGGACAGGTGAGTCTCTTACTTGAAGAACACCAACCAACAGAACTAAGTGAAGATGCAGGTGTCCGGGTGGTGCAGGGCTGCTGGAGGGCTGGTGGTGGAGGCATTAATGAATGAATCTGAGCAGATGAGTATGGACAGCTGACGGAGTCAGAGGAAAGATCAGAGGTCAAAGAGTGAAGCTCAAAGAGTTGGTTGTAGCACACGTTACCTCTGTGGTGACGGAGCAATGTCTGGTGGAGTCTGGGTGGAGTAAGCAGGTGGTGGTGAAGCATTCAGACAGGTGAGGGGGAAGCTGAGGCCAAACCCAGAGACATATCAAACAGCCTCCACCAGACAGTGCCTTCATGTGGCGGAGAGGCAGATGTTCTGCCGGGTCACCTCGGGTCCAGACAGGTCTGATCAATGAGGACTTGAAGGATCTGCTGCTAACGTCTCAGACCCAGATACTGGATCGGGTTGGGTCAGGTCGGACCTCCTGAGACCTCTGACCAGTCCAGACAGTTTCTGTACATGAGGAGCTTCCTGTGTCCGTCCTCACTCCATGTTTGTTGTTTCTCTGTAACGAGCCTTTTCATTGTTGTTGTTAACATCTTCCTCGTTAGCAGTATCGAGCCTTCTGATTGGAGAACATTGGATCAGCTGCTTCCTTCATTAAACTCTCCGTCCGCCTCGTCTCTTCATCAGGAAACGTGGCGCCGATTCTCTGAACTGTGACACGCTGATGACATCATGCAGCAAATGAACCTCCGCCTGACCAATTACAGCCCATCAGCAGGAAGTGGTTTTTAATGCCACGGCAACAACAGGACACTTCCTGTTTCAAGTTGAGTGGTTACCATGGTAACACTGGGATGAACACTGGAGGTTCTGACTGAACAAACTGGACCAGGATCAAGGCCCAGTACAGACCTGACTCAGTACCTGATCCAGGACCTGATCCAATACCTAATTCAAGACCAGACCCAGGACCTGTTTCAAGACCTGATCCAAGACCTGATCTAAATCCTGATCCCAGACCTAATACAAGACCTGATCCAAGACCACTCTACACTTTCTTTGTATAACATTATTCTCTCACAGACAGAGCTAATCATGGAGCTAATGGAGTTTACCATGCAGTTCCTCTAACGTCCACCTGAGGCTGGCTCCAGAAGTGAGTCAGTCTCCATAAGTCCCCATGTCCAAATGTCCAACTTCACAGCAGAAATAAACATGTTTACAGCCTGGTACAAAAAACAGTTTTGGTCTCTGTAGCTAATTTCCCCGTTCATGACAACTGTACTGAGGGTGAATTTATATACAACTCACCTGTTCACATTATATTAAGGCTTAAAGTTATGCAGGGTTAAGAGCGGGGACGCTTTGATTGACAGGTGGGTGTGGTTAGAGTGGGCTAGCTCCATGGTTACCATGATGACATCGTTTAAATAAATAATGTTTCAGCGATCTTCAGGAGAAAGTTTAAACAAACCGTCAGAGATGATGAAGCTGTGCAGGACGTGAACATTTAGAGGAAACGTTTCCTCAAGAAGAAGCAGGGCACAAAAAGTTCCTAAAAACCAAACAAACAAACAAACAAACAAACAAACAAACAAACAAAGACAACAGAAAGTATTTTTAATGTTTATTGGTTCAGTAAAATATACTGTAGAGTCCAGTTTGTGTTTCAGGTACAAACAAACAAAGTTCACTGAGCTTCTCAGCTTCTGGACAGCAAGCTAACAAGCTAAGCTAACAAGCTAAGCTAGGCTAACAATATCAAGAGTGAGTTAGCTAAACCTGCTAACAGTTAGCTTCCTGAACAGGACCCTAACCCGAACCTCAGGGGGCGCCAGAGAGCTGAAGGGGGTCAGAGTGATGAACACATGATTATATGATGCAGTGTGATGTCACTTCCTGTTGATATGATCCAGTGTGACGTCACTTCCTGTTGATATGATGCAGTGTGACGTCACTTCTCAAGAAAAGAGACTAACTGCTAGTTCAGCTAACTGCTAATAGTTGCTAACTGACTACACAAGCATGTTAGCATGTTAGCACCTGTTAGCATGTTAGCACCTGTTAGATTAGCAACAACATTTCTGACTTTCTCCATTTTTAAAGTCAAATTTTAAACAGCTGATAAAAAAGACAACAGAACAGAACCAGAACCTTGTCTACGAGAAGCTCGTCTGAATGGATTCATTAAGGACACCACACATGCACACTTTCAGGGGTCAAAGTTCAGGTCCAGTCGAGGTTAAGTTCTGTAGTCCTGTAGACGAGTCGTCCTTCCGGCCTTCTCATTTCTCCGGCTTCGTCTTGTCATATGTCCCAGCGTTCCTGTACGCTCCCACATAGCCCGTGTTCTCCACCAGCTCCTCGCGGCCCTCGCGACCTTTGCCCTTCCCGCTCTCGTCGAAGCGCTCCTTGTGCGACCCGGTGTAACGGGAAGCGTCAGTCAGGCGGTCCACCGCCCCCGTCTTTGCCACTTTCTGATGGAGACACAGAGGACAGGAAATACGTGAGGACAGGTGAGACAGGTACACTTTAAAACACTGACCTCCGAAGGCAGAGAGCAGGAAGTACATCAACGGGTGATCATGTGACCTTTCACCTGTGACATCATGAAGTGACACGTGAAATGTGGCGTAGTATAAACACGACTTCTTGATGTCACGTTCTGTTGTAACATTTATAAAAATATGACGTCATCGTCTGCATAGAGTCGGACACGTTTCTGTGCTGTCAGTGTTTGAAGTGTACATGTCACGACCCGGCTCTGAAGCCAGGACAAACACAAAGGGAGACGCGGGTTGAAGTCGTTTATTGTAAGGAACTCAAAAACACAAACAACTTAGACAAAGGTAAACCAAAAAAACAATGGGGTGTGATGATCAGTGAGTCAGCGGTGAAGGTGTATGTTTGCATGAGTGAAAATGGGTGAGGGGCGAGGTGTTGCATGTGAGGAAAAGAAAGAAACCAAAAACCATGTGGCAGCCTGCAGAGGAGGACAGAGCCGGTCAGCTTTAGAGTCTCCCTCACTGGAGCCCAGGTGGGTCTGCTGCAATAGAAACACATTCAACCATCACAGTACACAGATGTGATTTATGTAAAAAGCAGAGAAGAAGCGAAGAAACAAGTGACTCGGATCAATCCATCAGAACCAGAACAGAGAATGTAACCGGGTCAGCAGCTTGTATGGACAAGATGTCAGAGAGAAGTACAAATTACAACAAATACTCACTTTTAGAGTCGTTACATCTGTTATCACAACTGTTTTTGTTTTTTGTGATGTTGTCGGCTTTGTTCTGATTCTAGTTCTGGTTCCATATGTAACCAAAACTTATTTTATGTTCTGTAAAGAACACGTGTGATGTATTTATCTCACTGTCACGCCGACGTTGCTCGGCTCTCGTCCTTCCACCAGTTTGAAGATGGACCTCAGTGCCTCGTCTTTACTTTGACCTTTGAACCTCTTTGGAGCCAACTCCTCCAGAGCTCTGCGAAACTCCTCATAAGTGATGACCCGAGACGTCTTCTGTCTGCACACAGAAACACAGACACAAAGCAGACGGGTCAGAACAAACTGGACTGGACCAAACAGAACCTCTGAACCAGCAGTGTCCGGTCTAACAGTGAACACAATGACAGAACCTCTGAACCGGCAGTGTCCAGTCTAACAGTGAACACATCAGCCGGGTTTGGATCCTGGCATCCCGGTTGAGTCAGTTCAGTTAGCTACACGGCTAACTACTGATCAGTGTTTCATCATGAAGTCACCTCGGTGCTGTCACGTTATTCCCTGTTGGACTCAGAGGCTCTGCTCCAACCTGGTCCGGTCCGGCTGCTGAGCCCGGTTCTGTTAGCATGCTAACAGCAGATTCAGTTAGCAGCAGCTAATTAGCAGTTAGCTACTTTAGCAAGTGGTTAGGCTAAAGCTACGTGTCCATCAGGGAACCCACTTGACTTTGGAGAAGACGATGTCGACGTCGGTGCTGGTGATGGTCTTCCCGTCGACGATCTTGCAGTCTTTGCACAGTTTGGCCCAGTTCTTCCCATTCAGCTCCTTCCCCGTCGCCTTTGTGTCTCCGTGAACGGCGAACTTCTTGAAGGACGTCAGGAGCTGCTCCATGTCGTCGCTCTCGGCCATGGCGGGAAAATATCTGAAACACAGAACCAGACGTTCATCATGTCGATCAGTTCAAAGAGTTCATGTCACTCGATGTGACGTCATGTTAAAGAGTTCGGACGCCTCTGAATGCAACACAACGGGTCAACATTAGAGTGCCACGCAGCTCTCTGATTGGTCGTCGGTTCCTCGTGGACCTGCTCAGTTTATTGGACTAGCTAAGTCAGCTGCATGGCTAACCTTTGCTGACATCACACAGTCCTGAACACACACACACACACACACACACACACACACACACACCGTCCTCATGTCGACCGGCTGGAATCTGACACACCAGTGTAAACACACACACACACTGCTGACATCACTAACTTAAGCCCCGCCCACCAAGGTTCAGCCTGCCTCTGATTGGCTCATCTGTGTGATGGTCACATGGAGAAAGAGTATAAATCTGTAGTAACCATGACGACCACTCAGTGTGTATGTGTGAGATCACACACGTGTGAGAAACCAGAGTGAGGTCATGTCTGAGACACACACTCACACACACACTCACACACACACTCACTCACACACTCACACACACACTCTCACACACACACACACGCACACACTCACTCACACACACACACTCTCACACACACACACTAACACACACACACACACTCACACACACACTGTGTATACGCAGAGTCACAAAATCACTCTGCGTGACATCACTCTGCGTGTCATCACTCTGCGTGACATCACTCTGCGTGACATCACTCTGGCACAGCAGGTGTGTTTAAGCGGCCGGACTGAGTCGGGGTCAGTGTTCAGATGTCACGGTGTGTTCAGGTACAGCACAGACTGCAGGACACTGAAGAGTCATGATGCTGAGAATCCTCCGTCTCTGTGAAGAGAAACACAACCTGCAGTTCCTCTAACGTCCACTTGAGGCTGGCTCCAGAAGTGAGTCAGTCTCCATAAGTCCCCATGTCCAAATGTCCAACTTCACAGCAGAAATAAACATGTTTACAGCCTGGTACAATAAACTGTTTTGGTCTCTGTAGCTAATTTCCCCGTTCATGACAACTGTACTGAGGGTGAATTTATATACAACTCACCTGTTCACATTATATTAAGGCTTAAAGTTATGCAGGGTTAAGAGCGTGGACGCTTTGACTGACAGGTGGGTGTGGTCACTCAGCCGCCTCAGCTCCACGTTTTGACCATATTTGGAATAGGAGGAGGAGGAGGACTACAAACATGGCGACGTCCAGCACCGCACTGAGCTTCACAGTGGGTTTGGTTTTCTGCTGTGATTGGCTCCTGGTTCTGACTCTGATGATGTCACCTGACCTCCTGTCGTCATCAACACCTCGACCACGAGAGGGCGCCACCTCACAGAACACGTGTTGATCATTAAACGTTATCTTTACATTGAATGAATGTTTGTGTGTCAACATTTCCTGTGAACTATCATGAACACGATCAGCTGATCAGTTTGAATAACTCGTGATCATCAGTGAAGAAATATTTAAAGTCTGTGAAAATAAGGCTCTCTAAGACTCATCAAAGATCATTAAGACTCATCAAAGATCATTAAGACTCATCAAAGATCACCAAGACTCATCAAAGATCATTAAGACTCATCAAAGATCATTAAGACTCATCAAAGATCATTAAGACTCATCAAAGATCATTAAGACTCATCAAAGATCATTAAGACTCATCAAAGATCATTAAGACTCATCAAAGATCATTAAGACTCATCAAAGATCATTAAGACTCATCAAAGATCATTAAGACTCATCAAAGATCATTAAGACTCATCAAAGATCATTAAGACTCATCAAAGATCATTAAGACTCATCAAAGATCATTAAGACTCATCAAAGATCATTAAGACTCATCAAAGATCATTAAGACTCATCAAAGATCATTAAGACTCATCAAAGATCATTAAGACTCATCAAAGATCATTAAGACTCATCAAAGATCATTAAGACTCATCAAAGATCATTAAGACTCATCAAAGATCATTAAGACTCATCAAAGATCATTAAGACTCATCAAAGATCATTAAGACTCATCAAAGATCACCAAGACTCATCAAAGATCATTAAGACTCATCAAAGATCATTAAGACTCATCAAAGATCACCAAGACTCATCAAAGATCATTAAGACTCATCAAAGATCATTAAGACTCATCAAAGATCATTAAGACTCATCAAAGATCATTAAGACTCATCAAAGATCATTAAGACTCATCAAAGATCATTAAGACTCATCAAAGATCATTAAGACTCATCAAAGATCATTAAGACTCATCAAAGATCATTAAGACTCATCAAAGATCATTAAGACTCATCAAAGATCATTAAGACTCATCAAAGATCATTAAGACTCATCAAAGATCATTAAGACTCATCAAAGATCATTAAGACTCATCAAAGATCATTAAGACTCATCAAAGATCATTAAGACTCATCAAAGATCATTAAGACTCATCAAAGATCATTAAGACTCATCAAAGATCATTAAGACTCATCAAAGATCATTAAGACTCATCAAAGATCATTAAGACTCATCAAAGATCATTAAGACTCATCAAAGATCATTAAGACTCATCAAAGATCATTAAGACTCATCAAAGATCATTAAGACTCATCAAAGATCATTAAGACTCATCAAAGATCATTAAGACTCATCAAAGATCATTAAGACTCATCAAAGATCATTAAGACTCATCAAAGATCATTAAGACTCATCAAAGATCATTAAGACTCATCAAAGATCATTAAGACTCATCAAAGATCATTAAGACTCATCAAAGATCATTAAGACTCATCAAAGATCATTAAGACTCATCAAAGATCATTAAGACTCATCAAAGATCATTAAGACTCATCAAAGATCATTAAGACTCATCAAAGATCATTAAGACTCATCAAAGATCATTAAGACTCATCAAAGATCATTAAGACTCATCAAAGATCATTAAGACTCATCAAAGATCACCAAGACTCATCAAAGATCATTAAGACTCATCAAAGATCATTGAGACTCATCAAAGATCATTAAGACTCATCAAAGATCACCAAGACTCATCAAAGATCATTAAGACTCATCAAAGATCATTGAGACTCATCAAAGATCATTAAGACTCATCAAAGATCATTAAGACTCATCAAAGATCATTGAGACTCATCAAAGATCACCAAGACTCATCAAAGATCATTAAGACTCATCAAAGATCACCAAGACTCATCAAAGATCATTAAGACTCATCAAAGATCACTAAGACTCATCAAAGATCATTAAGACTCATCAAAGATCACCAAGACTCATCAAAGATCATTAAGACTCATCAAAGATCATTAAGACTCATCAAAGATCATTAAGACTCATCAAAGATCATTAAGACTCATCAAAGATCATTAAGACTCATCAAAGATCATTAAGACTCATCAAAGATCATTAAGACTCATCAAAGATCATTAAGACTCATCAAAGATCATTAAGACTCATCAAAGATCATTGAGACTCATCAAAGATCATTAAGACTCATCAAAGATCATTAAGACTCATCAAAGATCATTAAGACTCATCAAAGATCATTAAGACTCATCAAAGATCATTAAGACTCATCAAAGATCATTAAGACTCATCAAAGATCATTGAGACTCATCAAAGATCATTAAGACTCATCAAAGATCATTAAGACTCATCAAAGATCATTAAGACTCATCAAAGATCATTGAGACTCATCAAAGATCATTAAGACTCATCAAAGATCATTAAGACTCATCAAAGATCATTAAGACTCATCAAAGATCATTGAGACTCATCAAAGATCATTAAGACTCATCAAAGATCATTAAGACTCATCAAAGATCATTAAGACTCATCAAAGATCATTGAGACTCATCAAAGATCATTAAGACTCATCAAAGATCATTAAGACTCATCAAAGATCATTAAGACTCATCAAAGATCATTGAGACTCATCAAAGATCATTAAGACTCATCAAAGATCATTGAGACTCATCAAAGATCATTAAGACTCATCAAAGATCATTTAGACTCATCAAAGATCATTAAGACTCATCAAAGATCATTAAGATGTTCTCCATGTTAACTCATAAAAACTTTAAATTATTTGAATCTGAAACTTTTTAGTTTCTGAGACGTTTTGATTCAAAAGAATCAACAGATTTCAAAAATAAAAGACACACAGAGAGAGAGAGAGACAGGCTGTCCTCACCCGTCTGTCTGTCTGTCTGTCTGTCTGTCCTGCAGTCTTACCTGTCTGTCCTCTGTCCTCCGTCTGTCTCTCTCTCCGTCCTCTCGTCGTCTCGTCTCTCTTCAGCTCTGCAGCTTGTTGTCGTCTGTTTACCCCGTCACCATGACGACGCCCCATCCCACACAGGGAGGGGCAATAAAAGAGAGAAGGAGGGGGGAGAAGGGTGCAGAGGACGGGAGGACCAGGACCAAGACTAGGACCAAGACCAGAACCAGAACAAGGACCAGGACCAAGACCAGAACCAGAACAAGGACCAGGACCAGGACCAGGACCAAGACTAGGACCAAGACCAGAACCAGAACAAGGACCAGGACAAGGACCAGGACCAGAACCAGAACAAGGACCAGGACCAGAACCAGGACCAGGACCAAGACCACGAGATTCAGAACAGCACACAGAATCAGAACCAGCACACACACACACTCAGCTGAGACCTGCTGATCCGGTCTGACTGGGTTCACATCAGGATGTGGTCTGGAGCCGTCGTCATGACAACAGAAACACAAACAAAGATGACATGTAACAGATGAAGAGACAGGAAGTGACAGGAAGTCCTCCACTGTGTTTGGTTGACAGACTGAAATCTGTTGATCCTATTTATAACGTTTACCGGACTCTACTGGACTGTACCGGACTATACTGGACTCTACTGGACTGTACCGGACTCTATTAGACTCTACTACACTGTACCGGACTGTACTGGACTCTACTGGACTACAGTAAAGTCCAAACACGTCACACTGTCACGCTGTGTGGACTGTCTGATCAGCGTTGTGGATCTTGGCTCCCTCATTTGGGTTCGGATCTGTCAGACTGAACTGGACCCGATCAAACAGGTCCTGCACTGACACCGGGTCCTGGTTCAGTAAGTGGGGCAGAGAGTTTTCAGATTCTGGACAGACCGGATGAGAAACATCGACACTCAGACAGGCAGAACCACCCTAAGACCACCAGCGCTGGGTCCAGGTCCAGGCCCTGCCCTTGAGCCAGAATCAGACAGAGGGTGAGACATGAGCAGAACTCTTTGGGTTCTGATGTTCTGTCTCTGAGGACATGACAGGAAGTGACCTCATGTCAGCAGGAACCAGCTGTCAGTGTGGGAGGACATGACATCATTCAGGGCGGAGCCTCTGGATGTGAAGTTGTGACTGTTTGGATGGAATCAGAGGAGTGAATTAAAATAGACGATGTTACAGATGTTTCACATGTTTCACATGTTACATGTTACAGATGTTTCACATGTTACAGATGTTACAGATGTTTCACATGTTACAGATGTTTCACGTTTCAGATGTTTCAGATGTTTCACGTTTCACATGTTTCACATGTTACAGATGTTTCACATGTTACAGATGTTTCACATGTTTCACATGTTTCAGATGTTTCACGTTTCAGATGTTTCACATGTTTCAGATGTTACAGATGTTTCAGATGTTTCACGTTTCAGATGTTACAGATGTTTCACATGTTTCAGATGTTACAGATGTTACAGATGTTTCACATGTTTCAGATGTTTCAGATGTTTCACATGTTTCAGATGTTTCACATGTTTCAGATGTTTCACGTTTTACAGATGTTTCACATGTTACAGATGTTTCACATGTTTCACATGTTTCAGATGTTACAGATGTTACACATGTTTCACATGTTACACATGTTTCACATGTTTCAGATGTTTCACATGTTTCAGATGTTTCACATGTTTCAGATGTTACAGATGTTTCACATGTTTCAGATGTTTCACATGTTTCAGATGTTTCACATGTTTCAGATGTTTCACATGTTTCACATGTTTCAGATGTTTCACATGTTTCAGATGTTTCACATGTTTCAGATGTTTCACATGTTTCAGATGTTTCACATGTTTCAGATGTTTCACATGTTTCAGATGTTTCACATGTTTCAGATGTTTCAGATGTTTCACATGTTTCAGATGTTTCACATGTTACAGATGTTTCACATGTTTCAGATGTTTCACATGTTTCACATGTTTCAGATGTTACAGATGTTACACATGTTTCACATGTTACACATGTTTCACATGTTTCAGATGTGTCACATGTTTTAGATGTGTCACGTTTCATATGTGTCACATGTTTCAGATGTTTCACATGTTTCAGATGTTACAGATGTTAACTCAGCTGAGTGCAAAAGTGAAGCTAGAAAACAAAACAACAACAACAATGAAACATAAAAAACAGGAAGTAAAACAATAAAACGACTGATGAAGGTTAAGGCTGCTGCAAACGTCTAAATTAAACAGTTTTGGTCTCTGTAGCTAATTTCCCCGTTCATGACAACTGTACTGAGGGTGAATTTATATACAACTCACCTGTTCACATTATATTAAGGCTTAAAGTTATGCAGGATTAAGAGCGTGGACGCTTTGACTGACAGGTGGGCGTGGTCACTCAGCCCGGCTCAGGTCAGCTGATGTCACTGCTCACCACCATGATGGATGTACTGCTTCTTCCATCTCCTGTCTAATCTGAAATCTCATCTTCATCATCATCTTCATCATCATCATCTTCATCATCATCATCACCATCATTATCATCATCACCATCATCGTCATCATCACCATCATCATCTTCATCATCATCGCCATCATCATCTTCATCATCACCATCATCATCTTCATCATCATCTTCATCATCATCATCATCATCACCTTCATCACCATCATCATCACCTTCATCACCATCATCATCATCACCATCATCATCTTCATCGTCATCACCATCATCATCATCATCAACATCTTCACCATCTTCACCATCATCATCTTCACCATCATCACCTTCATCATCACCATCATCATCTTCATCATCACCTTCATCACCATCATCATCATCTTCATCATCATCACCTTCATCACCATCATCATCACCATCTTCATCATCATCACCATCATCATCATCACCTTCATCATCATCACCATCTTCACCATCATCACCTTCATCATCATCACCTTCATCATCATCATCACCATCATCATCACCATCATCACCTTCATCACCATCATCACCATCATCATCATCTTCACCATCACCTTCATCATCATCACCTTCATCATCATCATCATCATCATCATCACCATCATCACCTTCATCATCATCACCTTCATCATCACCATCATCATCATCATCACCATCATCACCTTCATCATCATCATCTTCACCATCATCAACAGTAAGTCTGAGTTCGTCAGTTTTCATATTTTATTATAAAATGAATCAAACAAACTTTCTGTGTCGTGAAATATGAGCAACAGCTGGTTAGCTTAGCTTAGCTTAGCTTAGCATACGTACTGCTAACAGTTAACTGATGCTAGGCTGTGTATGCTAAGCTAAGCTAAGGTATGCTAAGCTAACCAGCTGTTGGCTGTAGCGCCACATGAAGCGTCACAGACGTGACGTGTGAAAGCAGAGCTGATGAGACGTGACATCAAGAGTTTGAGGACGTCATATTTTATAAAAATTAACTTGATTTAATTCTTTTCGTTACGTTAGGCTTGACAGAAAGTTAAGTCTCCACGGTAACGGACACTTCCTTCAGGTATAAAGATTGTGCACAGACAGGAAGTCACCTTTGGCTTTCAAAATAAAAAATTCACATCAATAAATAGTCACAGATACAAAAATCTTTCAAAATAAAACATTCACTGCTCCATCCACGAGGCCACGCCCGAGCCCAGCGATGCCCGGGATGCCGGTCTGGACCCGGGCCTGGAGCTGATCTGCCTCCGGCCCAGACTAAGGCCGTCCTCTCGGGGCTCGGCAGCATCTCCACTGGCCCGGCTGACAAACACGGTTGGCGGGTGGGTGGAGGCCATCTCAAACCTCAGCTCTGCCGCACTCTTATTTGCGCGGGCGGGCTTCCTCTTAGTCCTGGGCTGAGGTGACGGCAGCGGGAACGCCGACACGACTCGGCGTGAAGACGCTGAAGCGTCTCCGGCGCCTGCTGACGAGGACGAGCCCAGTTTGGCCAGAACCACGGGGATCTCCTCCAGAGACTCGGCCGAGTCCGAGTGGTACTCAGCCGGAGGGGCGGCGGCCTGGACTGGAACCAGTGCCGGAACCAGGGGGGGCAGAGACGCCCGCAGAGGGAATGCTGGGAAAGGAAGGCGCTGACCCAAAGACACCGTGGACACCGATGTGGACTCTGACGGGACAAGAGACAGGAAGGGGATCAGAAGACTTTCAAAATAAAATACAGTAATCTGAGGTCAGGTGTCAGGCGTACCTGGGGGCAGGGCCATACTTGGGCAGTGCTCTCTGGTGACCTCTGCAGGAACTTCACGGACCTTCTTCTTTTTTTTCTGAAAAATAAAAAACTTTGTTTACAAATCTCGACCTGATCCAGCAGAGACCAGGTGTGTGTTACCTGTGTGTGTGTCGATGTGTGTTACTTGTGTGTGTGTCGATGTGTGTTACCTGTGTGTGTGTCCGTGTGTGTTACCTGTGTGTGTGTCCGTGTGTGTTACCTGTGTCCGTGTGTGTTACCTGTGTGTGTGTCCGTGTGTGTTACCTGTGTGTGTGTCAGTGTGTGTTACCTGTGTATGTGTGTGTCGGTGTGTGTTACCTGTGTGTGTGTCGATGTGTGTTATCTGTGTGTGTGTCGGCGTGTGTTACCTGTGTGTGTGTCGGTGTGTGTTACCTGTGTGTGTGTCCGTGTGTGTTACCTGTGTGTGTGTCGGCGTGTGTGTGTCCGTGTGTGTTACCTGTGTGTGTGTCGACGTGTGTTACCTGTGTGTGTGTCGACGTGTGTGTTACCTGTGTGTGTGTCCGTGTGTGTTACCTGTGTGTGTGTGTGTCGGCGTGTGTTACCTGTGTGTGTGTCCGTGTGTGTTACCTGTGTGTGTGTCGACGTGTGTGTTACCTGTGTGTGTTACCGTGTGTGTTACCTGTGTGTGTGTCGGTGTGTGTTACCTGTGTGTGTGTGTGTCGGTGTGTGTTACCTGTGTGTGTGTCTGTTACCTGTGTGTGTATGTGTGTTGGTGTGTGTTACCTGTGTGTGTGTGTGTGTGTTACCTGTGTGTGTTACCTGTGTGTTGTGTGTGTTGGTGTGTGTTACCTGTGTGTGTGTGTGTTACCTGTGTGTGTTACCTGTGTGTTGTGTGTGTTGGTGTGTGTTACCTGTGTGTGTGTGTGTTACCTGTGTGTGTTACCTGTGTGTTGTGTGTGTTGGTGTGTGTTACCTGTGTGTGTGTGTGTTACCTGTGTGTGTTACCTGTGTGTTGTGTGTGTTGGTGTGTGTTACCTGTGTGTGTGTGTGTTACCTGTGTGTGTTACCTGTGTGTTGTGTGTGTTGGTGTGTGTTACCTGTGTGTGTGTGTGTTACCTGTGTGTGTTACCTGTGTGTTGTGTGTGTTGGTGTGTGTTACCTGTGTGTGTGTGTGTTACCTGTGTGTGTTACCTGTGTGTTGTGTGTGTTGGTGTGTGTTACCTGTGTGTGTGTGTGTTACCTGTGTGTGTTACCTGTGTGTTGTGTGTGTTGGTGTGTGTTACCTGTGTGTGTGTGTGTTACCTGTGTGTGTTACCTGTGTGTTGTGTGTGTTGGTGTGTGTTACCTGTGTGTGTGTGTGTTACCTGTGTGTGTTACCTGTGTGTTGTGTGTGTCGGTGTGTGTTACCTGTGTGTGTGTGTGTGTGTGTGTGTTACCTGTGTGTGTATGTGTTACCTGTGTGTGTATGTGTGTTGGTGTGTGTTACCTGTGTGTGTGTGTGTTACCTGTGTGTGTATGTGTTACCTGTGTGTGTATGTGTGTTGGTGTGTGTTACCTGTGTGTGTGTGTGTTACCTGTGTGTTGTGTGTGTTACCTGTGTGTGTGTGTGTGTGTGTGTCGGTGTGTGTTACCTGTGTGTGTGTGTGTGTCGGTGTGTGTTACCTGTGTGTGTGTGTGTGTCGGTGTGTGTTACCTGTGTGTGTATGTGTCTATGTGTGTGTGCTGTAGTTTTCAGCTCTGTGGTTTTGGTGGGCGGAGCGTCTTCCTCCATGACAGGACTGGACATGGTCCTCACTCTGCCATTGGACAGGAACCTGACACACACACACACACACACACACACACACACACACACACAGTTACGTCTAAAGAATTGCTGTGTTGTGGACAAAGTTATTGTCACCATGGTGACGACCTGAACGTGTTATGAAATCACTGTTTACTGAAACATGACAGGACCCGGCCATACTCAGCCAATCCGTCAGGACCAGACCTTCAGGACCAGACCTTCAGGACCGGACCTTCAGGACCAACCATCAGTGTTATGGAGAAATTGCTGAAGTCAAAGGTCAGTAGTGAAGTCAGGAGTTCAGAAAGTGTTCAGCAGCCTCTGATGTCTGATGCTGGATTATTTATTGACGCTTGATCAAGGAGAATTAGAGACACTGGTGGATCCTGGTGGATCGACTTTAAACCCCAAGATAACAGCACAAATACTACACGCCCAGAATGAGTCACAGAGAATGTCTTTACCCATGGAGGTGTTATTGTCAGCATACTCAGACTCATCCCGAGGGTCTTAGGACGAGAGTGTCACTCCCTGTACAGATTGTAAAGCCCTCCGAGGCAAATGTACTTTGTGACTTTACAAATAAAATCTGATTTGATTTGATTTGATTTGATTTGGAACGTCAACGGCAAACTATTTATTATGTCTAGGAAGGCAGCAATAGGTCTCTTCGACCCTGGCCACCACAGTGTTGAGATAGACTGGCAGCTAGTCAAAGTCAAACAATTAATACTGCCGAGGACCTCAAGGCCCACACGTGACCTCGTGTTACCTAAGGATAGAAAATTCCATAACAATCAGGACCAGAGCAGACCTACTGGACCGGACCTTCAGGATCAGACTGGACCAGACCTTTAGGACCCGGCTGGACCTTCAGGACCAGACCGTCAGGACCAGACTGGACCAACAGGACCAGACCTTAAGGACCAGGACAGGAGGGAAGTCTTACCCTGGCTCCCCCCGTACAGACACTGTGGTGGGCTCCTCCACGTCCAGCTGAGGGTTGGTGTATCCCAGAGTCCCTGAATAGTTCACGTCCTGAACGGGGCAGCAGAGGAAAGAGATTCACATAAACATCAGAGCCATGGAATATGGAATATAATAAAAGCACACACACAGACACACAAAACACACAAACATACAGACACACAAATAACACTGCTAGGACAGTACTAAATGTTCCTGTGCCACCAGAGAACATTCAGTCAGTCTGTTTTCAGGTCGGCCATGACCAGATTAGGGAGTCGAGCACGCACACACACACACACACACACACACCATACATACTCATGGGAAACACAGACACAGACAGTACTACGTTGCGTGACGCTCAGAACACTGAGTACTTGATTATAAGGAAGTACAGGATAGTGGGGTCCAGATCTGGTGATTTGACTATGTAACAGTGATTTAAGAACGCTTATAAAAGGTTGTGAAGAGGTAAGGTAAAGTTTTGTTCGGATCCGCAAGCAGCTGTATCTGTGTTGTTATTTCATCAAGTTTTGGGGAGCTCTCCACAACACCAGCAAAACATCAGAGACAACATAGAAGCCTTAAAAGAAGCCAGAGCAGCAGCACAGTCCTCTGTCCTCATTCTGTTTGACTTATCAGCCTTTGACAGTTAACCATCGCATCCTCCTCTCTACTCTCTATTCATCCCAGCTTGGGATGAATTATCCATCCATCCATCCATCCATCCATCCATCCATCCATCCAACATGGGCATCTCTGGCTTGGCTCTTTCCTGGTTTGATCTTACCTGACAGGTCGTTCAGTGTATCCTGGCTTGGACAGTTCACCTCACCACAGGGGTGCCCCAGGGCTCAGTGCTGGGGCCCCTTCTATTTGCTATCTACACCACCTCCTTGGGTCTGATTATCCGCTCACATGGCTTTTCCTATCACCGCTATGCAGATGACACTCAGCTGTATCATTTCCCCCGAGGACCCCTCGCTCTGTGCTCTGGAAAATCTCTCAGACATCGCCACATGGATGAAGGAACATCACCTCCAGCTGAACCTCTCGAAAACTGAACTGCTGCTCCTCCCAGGCAAACCTACTATACACCACGACATCAACATCAACTCCCTGTGTCTTGTCCCTGGTGTTAAACTTAGAGGTTATGATTCAGTGTTCTCGCCAGCGCTTTATATGGTTGCGGCCCGCTACGCTAAAATTTCAGACCGCAACGGCAATTTCCCCCCGTTACGTTATTTTTAATATAGCGTAACGGCTGTTTTCAGTTTTTGTCACCATCGTCAAAAGTTTTTTTTTTT
>NC_040018.1:32616092-32645843 GCF_000972845.2 Larimichthys crocea | reverse complement strand
GTTTTGTTTTTCTGGTGCCCTACTTCAGTAGTTTTACAAGGTGTAAATAGCTGAGTTTGCTGGTGCCTGTCTTCTTCATCACAATGGTGTAGCCGACGTTTGATGAAACTACACATGCGTACTCTGCGCTGTTGATTTTAGGTGCTAGGAGACAGGCCTGGAAATCAGTTCCCCGAGAGAGAGAGGGAAAAAAACGACAAATGAACTCCGTCCGATTCCCAGTGATGGCTTTCTTTTGAGCTGGACTTTGAGCGTGGACTTCGGTATGTCATAATTTAACAATGAATGACGGCCCCCTCGCAAAAAAAGAGACATTCGTTCTTTCTTCATGGTCAGAAATGTAAGTGCACCAGTTATACATGCTTCCATCACCCTTGAAAACTTAAAACAAACTTTGATGAATGGAAACGTCTACCTTGTAGGCAGGTTTAGCAATGACAGGACGTAGGCCCTATCGGATGATTTTTAGTGCTATTTAGGCTGTTTTCTTGTTGGCTGGCGTTTTATCCACTTGCATTTATCTGTCTGTTGTTGACACAATTGGACAATCTTTTGTCTCATGTCTCTAATATTGGTTGGTAGGTTAGCTCCGAAACTGATGCTCACGCATTTCATTTCTTAATAGAAAACGTGTATATCTCTATTGTGTGTCTGAGTTACATATCTTTGACACACCCTTTGCAGGTAACACACGCCAAGCCAAAGAATGTAACAATTTTCCACAAGATATACAACATAAAAAAAATGCAATTTATTCCCTCCAGGTACTCCAAATATGGCCCATTTTGGGCACAATTTTTCAAAATTTTCGCATCAAGGAAGGGGGGTCGGGCCACCCCTTCCGCACCATCCCCCCGCTCGGTCGCTACGCTCCCTCGCCCTACCCCATTACTCTAATATACAATCCTGGTGAGAACCCTGTGATTGATGACCAACTACCTCCTCCAATCACGTTGCCTCAGTTGCCGTCCATGCCGCTTTGCACTTTACAACATGATAAAAATCAGACCTTACTTAATGCAACACGCCACATTAACAAGCTGTGTTCGTCTCCAGATAGATCACTGTACCGTCCCTCCTGATGGCCTCTAGCCTGCACAGTGAAACCTCTTCAGATGATCCAGAACGTGGCGGCACGCCTGGTCCACCAACAACCCAAAAGTTCCGTCACCTCGCTGCTCCTCGAGCTCCACTGGCTACCTGTTGCACCACTTTAAATTTAAAGCGCTAATGCTGACTACAAAGGTTTCCCACCGACCTACTTGAAGCCCCGCATCAGGCATGTTATATAGACACGTGCGCTCCTCCAATGAGCGACGCTGGCTCTGGATCTGGCTCTGAGCGGCCACCTGTTCACTCAAGGCAACTTTTTTGTCTGTTGTTCCCGTTGGTGGTACATCCTACCAGATCAGGGGGCGTCCCTCTCTATCTTCTCAAACCTCCTGAAGACCTCCGCTCTTCGAGAGGACCTCCTCTACAACACTACCTACGTGGACATTTAATCTACCGCTTAAGAATTGTCATAGCACTTATTGTGCGCTAATGCACTGTACCTTGTATGTTCCCTTCTCTGTCGTTTGGATAAAAGTGTCTGCTAATGAGTGACTGATTTGATTGATTGAAGTCTTTATTTCGAATATGCAAAAATTTAAAATTAGGCAAAACATTTAAACATGGAAATAACATATTCAAAAGGTGAGAAGAACATGACCCCCACCCCTTCTCTTTAAATAATGAGTACAATGCAAGCTTCCTTGCAACTTGTTTAATCTTCTGATACTTATAGATAAATAGAATATATCTCTGACTTTGTATTACAAAAATAAAAAATAAAACCTGCATATACACTTACACAATACAATACACACATACACCACATTACCACATGCAGAAGAGAAACAATAAAAAAACAAAAAACAAAGGGACAATAACCACATAACCCCCTCATCCCTGTACCTCCTAAAAATAGTGTCTTTGTACCTCCTTTAACTGTTTCATGTTTGGACATTGCTTCAACTCCATGGTAAACCTGTTCATAGTCTCACCCACTAACGAACACAAAAAACCCCTCCATTTGTCCAAATTAAAGTTACATAAAGTTTATTTTCCCCCTTAAATTATAACTCCCTCATGCCTAATAATAATTTCTGTATTTATTGGTAAAAGATTATTTTAGCTTTAAAAATCTATTTGAGCAGTCTGATATTCCCAGTGTCTGTAAAATTTAGTAACTTGGACTGTTAAATAAGGGTTTGTGTGTTCCTGATAGCCAATGTTGTGTGTGATTCGTATTGCTCTTTTTTGAATGGTGGCTAGTGGCTTGTAGTTGATTATTCTAGGTGTTGACCACCCAAACTCAGGCACAGGTTGGTTGCGGCCCGCTACGCTAAAATTTCAGACCGCAACGGCAATTTCCCCCCGTTACGTTATTTTTAATATAGCGTAACGGCTGTTTTCAGTTTTCGTCACCATCGTCAAAAGTTTTTTTTTTTTCCTGCGCACTTCAGCAGTTTTCAAGGTGTCAAAATCAGCTGACGTTTGCTTGGTGCTGTCTTCCTACAATGGTGTAGCCGACGTTTGATGAACCTACACATGCGTACTCTGCGCTGTTGATTTTAGGTTGCTAGGAGACAGATGCCTGGAAATCAGTTCCCCGAGAGAGAGAGAGAGAGAGAGAGAGAGGGAAAAAAACGACAACTGAACTCCCGCTCGATTCCCAGTGATAGCTTTCTTTTGAGCTGGACTTTGAGCTGGACTTCGGTGAACGTCATAATTATAACAATGAATGACGGACCCCCTCGCAAAAAAAGAGACATTCGTTCTTTCTTCATGGTCAGAAATGTAAGTGCACCAGTTATACATGCTTTCCATCACGCTTGAAAACTTAACCAACACTTTGATGAATGGAAACGTCTACCTTGTAGGCAGGTTTAGCAATGACAGGACGTAGGCCCTATCGGATGATTTTTAGTGCTAATTTAGGCTGTTTTCTTGTTGGCTGGCTGTTTTATCCACTTGCATTTATCTGTTCTGTTGTTGACACAATTTAGGACAATCTTTTGTCTCATGTCTCTAATAATTGGTTGGTAGGTTATGCTCCCGAAATAACATGATGCTCACGCATTTCTTAATTTCTTAATAGAATAAAACGTGTATTATCTCTATTGTTTGTGTCTGAGTTTACATATCTTTTGACAACACCCTTTGCAGGTAACACACTGCCAAGATCCAAAGATGTAACAATTTTCCACTAAGTATATACAACATAAAAAATGCAATTTATTCCCTCCAGGTACCTCAAATATGGCCCATTTTGGGCACAATTTTTCAAAATTTTCGCATCAAGGAAGGGGGGTCGGGACCCCCCTTCCGCACCATCCCCCCGCTCGGTCGCTACGCTCCCTCGCCCTACCCCATTACTCTAAAATACAATCCTGGTGAGAACCCTGTGATTGATGACCAACTAACCTCCTCCAATCACGTTGCCTCAGTTGCCCGGTCATGCCGCTTTGCACTTTACAACATGATAAAAATCAGACCTTACTTAATGCAACACGCCACATTAACAAGCTGTGTTCGTCTCCAGACTAGATCACTGTACCGTCCCTCCTGATGGGCCTCTAGCCTGCACAGTGAAACCTCTTCAGATGATCCAGAACGTGGCGGCACGCCTGGTCCACAACCAACCCAAAAGTTCACGTCACCTCGCTGCTCATCGAGCTCCACTGGCTACCTGTTGCAGCCCACTTTAAATTTAAAGCGCTAATGCTGACTACAAAGTTGTCTCCACCGACCTACTTGAACGCCCGCATACAGGCATGTTACCTTACGACCGCTGCGCTCCTCCAATGAGCGACGCCTGGCTCTGGATCTGGCTCTGAGCGGCCACCTGTTCACTCAAGGCAACTTTTTTCGTCTGTTGTTCCCCGTTGGTGGTACATCCTACCAGATCAGGGGCGTCCCTCTCTATCTTCTCAAACCTCCTGAAGACCTTCAGCTCTTCAGAGAGGACCTCCTCTACAACACTACCTACAGCTGGACATATTAAATCTACCGCTTTAAGAATTGTCATAGCACTTATTGCTGCGCTAATGCACTGTACCTTGATTGTTCCCTTCTCTGTCGCTTTGGATAAAAGTGTCTGCTAAATGATTGACTGATTTGATTGATTGAAGTCTTTATTTCGAATATGCAAAAATTTAAAATTAGGCAAAACATTTAAACATGGAAATACATATTCAAAAAGGAGTGAGAAGAATAACATAGACCCCCACCCCTTCTCTTTAAATAATGAGTCACAATAGCAAGCTTCCTTGCAACTTGTTTAAATATTCCTGATACTTATAGATAAATAGAATATATCTCTGACTTTGTATTACAAAAAATAAAAAATAAAACCTGCATATACACTTACAATACAATACACACATACACACACATATACACACATGCACGAAGAGAAACAATAAAAAAACAAAAAACAAAGGAGACAATAACCACATAACCCTCCCTCATCCCTGTACCTCCTAAAAATAGTGTCTTTGTACCTCCTTTTAAACTGTTTCATGTTTGGACATTGCTTCAACTCCATGGTAAACCTGTTTCATAGTCTCACCCCACTAACTGAAACACAAAAAACCCTCCTATTTGTCCAAATTAAAGTTACAATAAAGTTTATTTTCCCCCTTAAATTATAACTCCCCTCATGCATAATAAATAATTTCTGTATTTATTGGTAAAAGATTATTTTTAGCTTTAAACATTATTTGAGCAGTCTGATATTCCACAGTGTCTGTAAATTTTAGTAACTTGGACTGTATAAATAAGGGGTTTGTGTGTTCCTGATAGCCAATGTTGTGTGTGATTCGTATTGCTCTTTTTTGAATGGTGGCTAGTGGCTGTAGTGATGTTTTATAGTTGTTGCCCCAAACCTCAGCACAGTATTGCAAGTATGGCGAGACTAGGGAACAGTAAAGAGTGTGCAGTGATTTATGATCCAAAACTTTTTTGCTTTATTTATTATTGCAATGCTTCTTGAGACTTTGGTCTGTACATGTTTGATATGTGATTTCCAACTGATTCTGTCATTTAAATGACTAAATGTAAATGTGAATGTGAATGTGAATGACAACATGGCTGCCAGCAAAACATCAGAGCCAACATGGCCGGTGGAGCAGCATCAGTTACCTTGATGAGGTCGACTGACGGAGCCGCCACCTCCTTCACTGATACGGGTTTCCTCGAGTCTCTGCTGTCCTGGCGGTGACGGTGACGCTGACGCACGATGTACTCATATGTACTGAGTCTGTTCCACACTGAAAAGAACCAACACACAACCATTAACAAACCAACACACAACCATTAACAAACCATTAACAATCCAACAAACAACCATCAACAAACTATTAACAACCCAACACACAACTATTAAGAAACCAACACACAACCATTAACAAACTAAACACAACTATTAACAACCCAACACACAACCATCAATAACCCAACACACAACTATTAACAAACCATTAACAATCCAACAAACAACCATCAACAAACCATTAACTAACCATCAACCACAACCATTAACAACCCAACACACAACCATCAACAAACCATTAACAAACTAAACACAACCATTAACAACCCAACACACAACCATCAACAAACCACTAACAAACCAACAACCATCAACGAACCAACACACAACCATCAACAAACCACTAACAAACCAACAACCATCAACGAACCAACACACAATCATCAACAACCCAACACACAACTATTAACAACCCAACACACAACCATCAATAAACCACTAACAAACCAACAACCATCAACAAATCAACACACAACCATCAACAAACCACTAACAAACCAACAACCATCAACAAACCACTAACAAACCAACACACAACTATTAACAAACCACTAACAAACTAACAACCATCAAGGAACCAACACACAACCATTAACAACCCAACACAGAACCATCAACAAACCATTAACAAACCAACAACCATCAACAAACCATTAACAAACCAACAACCATCAAGGAACCAACACACAACCATTAACAACCCAACACAGAACCATCAACAAACCATTAACAAACCAACAACCATCAACAAACCACTAACAAACCAACACACAACCATCAACAAACCACTAACAAACCAACAACCATCAACAAACCACTAACAAACCAACAACCATCAACAAACCACTAACAAACCAACACACAACTATTAACAAACCAACACGCAACCATTAACAAACCAACAAACAACCTTCAACAAACTATTAACTACCCATCAACAAACTGACACAATCATTAACGAACCAACACACAACTATTAACAAACGAACACACAACCATTAACAAACCAACACACAACCATCAACAAACTATTAACTACCCATCAACAAACCATTAACTACCCATCAACAAACTGACACACAATCATTAACAAACCAACACACAACCATTAACAAACCAACACACAGCCATCCACAAACCAACACACAACTACCAACAAACCATTAACAATCCAGCACACAACCATCAACAATCCAACACACAACATAAACAAACCATTAACAAACCAACAGACAACTATTGACAACCCAACACACAATCATTAACAGACCAACACACAACCATCCACAAACAAACACACAACTACCAACAAACCATCAACAAACCATTAACTACCCATCAACAAACTGACACACAATCATTAACAACCCAACACAAAACCATCAACAACTCTACACACAACTATTAACAAACCAACACACAACCATCAACAACTCTATACACAACTATTAACAAACCAACACACAACCATCAACAACTCTACACACAACTATTAACAACCCAACACACAACCATCAACAACTCTACACACAACTATTAACAAACCAACACACAACCATTAACAACCCAACACACAACCATCAACAACTCTACACACAACTATTAACAAACCAACACACAATTATTATTAGTCAAAGTTACTAATGACCTCCTAATGGCATCAGACAAAGGACTCATCTCTGTACTTGTCCTGTTAGATCTTAGTGCTGCATTTGACACCATTGACCATCAAATTCTTTTACAGAGACTGGAACATCAGACTGGCATCAAAGGAACCGCCCTAAGCTGGTTTAAGTCGTATTTCTTAGATCGATCAGTTAACTTCAAGCATGCCTTAAGGACATAAAAAGTTGGATGACCTACAATTTTCTGATGTTAAATTCAGACAAACAAACGGCTCATAGAGGTTTGCTGAGGTCCACTCATGTCTGCATCAGCCGTTAATTGCTAATAATTGCTAATTAGTCCGGGCGGGTACCAGTGTCAGGAACTTATGATCCACGAAGCCGTCACAGGGGCGCTCATAGACACCCATGGCTCATCATTATGGTTCATAATAATAAAAAAAATTCATGAGCCATTTCACGGCCCGGTAGGAACAGCTCTACCAGTCCGCGGACCGGGGGTTGGGAACCACTGCTCTAGAACACTGCACTCTCAGGATGCTGGGTTCCTTGTGGTTCCTAGAGTTTCAAAAGTAGATTGGGTATCCCGTAGTTATGCTGCCATAGGACTAGACTGCCGGGGGACTGCCGGTACTGGTTGAAGATGCAGTCACATCTCCCCTCTCTCATTAATGCATGTCACTAACTAAACTTCTTCCCTGGAGTTTCTGTCTCTGTCGTCCAGCAGGTTCTCGTGGATCGTGGCTGCTGCTGTGGTCCTGCATGACGTCCACTACACATATTACTACTGTCATTATTGCTGCCATATCTCCATCACAGTTTATAGTTAGTTGATGATTTGCTGCTGCTGAGCATCTGTGTCTCTCTGTCTCTATCACAGGTTCCACTGCTACTGTAATTATTTTATCATTCATTGTTATTGTACAATATGTTTGTGTTGATTTGTTCTGTGAATTTGGGCTATACAAATAAAATTTGATTCGATTTAAATTTGATATTAACAAACCAACAGAGAACCATCAACAAACCAACGTACAACCATTAACAAACAAATACACAACCATCAACAAACCATTATTAAACCAACACATAACATTAACTAACCATTAACAAACCAACACAGAACCATTAACAAACCATTAACTAACCTATGTGTGTGTGTGTTTGTGTGTGCGTGTGTATGTGTGCATGTGTTCTCACTCAGGTAGATGTGGAAACAGAGCAGGTGACACAGCAGCACACAGGACAGCAGACCCAGAGCGATGGTGACCGCTGCCAGACCAGGAATCACTGCTGCTGTGGACCGGACCGGAACCACGGGCAGGAACACGAACCACACTGATGTCTCATTCCTCACTGCACAACACACACACACACACACACACACACACACACACACACAGGTCAGAGGTTAGACACAGGTCATTCAGAGGTCATTCAGGGGCCAGAGGTCATTCAGAGGTGAGTTCTTACACAGGAAGTGTTTGTCTGTGCGTAGTTTGGACGGGTCAACGAAGAACTCAATGAAGACGTAGGAGGCCACAACCAGAACCAGAACCACACCCAACAGAGCCGAGATCACACTGTGGAGGAACAACCTTCGAGACACACACAGAGTACACACAGTACTACAGAGTACACACTAATACACACAGTACACAGAACTACAGAGTATTAAAGTACTAAAGTTGATGTAAACATATTAATGTATTTATTTAATTAATCTGTATGAGCTGAACATGATGAACGTGTTTATGATTCACATAACACAAACTGTACACACATATATTATTATATACACATATAATATAATGTATATAATAATATGTGTATATATAATAATATGTGTATATAATAATATATGTAGAGTTGTGTTCTCACTTGTAGTTCCTGCTGCCCACACAGTTGTTGAGCCATCGACAGTGATGATCAAAGTTAGCCACACACTTATTACATGAACTGCAGTGTTTGGACTTAGGACCCCTGAAACACACACACACACACACACACACACACACACACACACACACACACACACAGTGTGTTAGCACCCTCTGCTGTCTCTCTGTGGTTCAATAAATGATCAGAGTTTGATTCATCAATAATTATATCATTCACAATCACTGACCCGGGGTCCAGTCAAATTTAGCCCCTAAGTCCTTTCCTAACCACTTTTCCTTGACCTTGATGTGAAACGTCATGAGGTCATAAGGAAAGGTGTGAGAGTGTTCAGAGAGTCAAACTCCGTCATGGTGGTGATCTGTGTTAAACTATAAAGTAGTGTGATGGACTACAAACAGCTCCATGTTGGATGTTGGTCTCTGCACGTTGTTCGATGCAGGATATATAAAGATGATGTAAACAAAGTGTCACAGTGAGAGTCGCTCAGCCTCCTGTCCACTCACACACGTTAACAAGTTCTGATCCATGATCAGCTGTGACTTCACACACACACACACACACGTTAATCAATGATCAGCTGACTTCATGATGATCTGCAGGACGCTGGACGTCCGTCACAGTTACAGATGTTTTGACGTCACACTGAACGTCACATTCATGTTTTACATTCATTTCAATGGTCAGGACAACGTATTAACAACGCCATACGTCACGTCATACTGATTTATATAAACTGTTTCCGTTTTCCTGACTCTGTATGTGTTGTCTGTGGCTGCTCTCTGGAGGAAACACTCACCTGTTCAGGTGCAACAACACACCTGTGTTCACAATTAGCCTCATTAGTTAGAGGAGTTCATCCTGAGGGAAACTAACAGCTTGTCCAACAACATTCAGCCTCCAGAGACAGAGCTTAACCTTTGCTAACACTCTGCTAACATGCTGCTAACACTCTGCTATCACTCTGCTAACATGCTGCTGACACTCTGCTATCACTCTGCTAACATGCTGCTAACATGCTGCTAACATTCTGCTATCACTCTGCTATCACTCTGCTATCACTCTGCTAACATGCTGCTGACACTCTGCTATAACTCTGCTAACATGCTGCTAACATGCTGCTAACACTCTGCTATCGCTCTGCTATCACTCTGCTATCACTCTGCTAACATGCTGCTAACATGCTGCTAACACTCTGCTATCACTCTGTTAACATGCTGCTAACACTCTGCTAACACTCTGCTATCACTCTGCTATCACTCTGCTAACATGCTGCTATCACTCTGCTAACATGCTGCTAACACTCTGCTAACATGCTGCTATCACTCATGTGCACATGTACAGTCCCTCTCTGTCACAGCGTCTCGTACTCACACGTCCACCTGGCACAGGTAACAGTGGCAGTTTTCGATGACGTGGGCGTGCTTGGAGCGGTCGAACACAGGGACCGGACCTCTGTCACTCTTGGTTCTGACGTTGTAGTCTGCTGGGTCGATGGACACGGCCATGACGTGGACGACCAGGTGACACACGAACATGACGCCGGTACACTGAGTACAGGTCAGGACTCAAACATACATCACTGATCAACCCATCAATGCATCATCAATACATCATCAATGCATTACCCCTGTGGCCCGGCACAGATCCCTGTGGCCCGGTACAGACTTGGTCCCGGTCTAAGGATACAATGTATCCGGCGGGGATCCAGTGGGCCGGCAGCAGGGGGACGAACACGCCAAAGCCGGTGAGGGCGAAGTAGACGTAGAGCAGCCAGGCCAGCAGCTGGAAGGGATGGGGGGGCCAGCTCCACCCGTTAGTCCGGGAACAGAGTGGCACATCGGCCCGGTGAAGACCGTCCTCACCTACCGGAGCCGTGCGGTTTGGGTTCCTACTGCACACATCCATCCTGGACACAGAACCACAGAGAGAGAAGAGAGGGTCAGAACCAGAACAGACCACATTGGACCTTCCTGGACTGACTGAGGGTTAAATGAGGCTCCAGTCCTAAAGGCAGTCTCAGCCCATCAGGACCATCATGGACCAGAACCCTGATGACCTGAGACTGCCTGAACTTTATGACACAGATCTGGACTCTGCTGCCCCCCCTAACAGACCCAGAACCACCCCCAGATGTGAAGGGTCCAGATGTGAAAGATTCAGGTGTGAAGGATTCAGGTGAGGGGTCCAGGTGTGAGGGGTCCAGATGTGAAGGATTCAGGTGTGTCGGGTCCAGGTGTGAGGGGTCCAGATGTGAAGGATTCAGGTGTGAGGGGTCCAGGTGTGAAGGATTCAGGTGTGAAGGATTCAGGTGTGAGGGATCCAGGTGTGAGGGATCCAGGTGTGAAGGGATCCAGGTGTGAGGGATCCAGGTGTGAGGGATCCAGGTGTGAAGGGATCCAGGTGTGAGGGATCCAGGTGTGAAAGGTTTAGATGTGAAGGGTTCAGGTGTGAGGGATCCAGGTGTGAAGGATTCATGTGAGGGGTCCAGATGTGAAGGATTCAGGTGTGAGGGGTCCAGGTGTGAAGGATTCAAATGTGAGGGGTTCAGGTGTGCTGGGTCCAGGTGTAAGGGGTCCAGATGTGAAGGGTTCAGGTGTGAGGGGTCCAGGTGTGAGGGGTCCAGATGTGAGGGGTCCAGCTGTGAAGGGTTTAGGTATGAAGGGGTCCAGGTGTGAGGGGTCCAGATGTGAAGGGTTTAGGTGTGAAGGGTTCAGATGTGAGGGGTCCAGGTGTGAAGGGTTCAGATGTGAGGGGTCCAGGTGTGAGGTGTCCAGGTGTGAGGTGTCCAGATGTGAGGGGACCAGGTGTGAGGTGTCCAGGTGTGAGGGGTCCAGGTGTGAAGGCTTTAGGTGTGAAGGGTTCAGGTGTGAGGGGTCCAGGTGTGAGGGGTCCAGGTGTGAAGGGTCCAGATGTGAGGTGTCCAGGTGTGAAGGCTTTAGGTGTGAAGGGTCCAGGTGTGAGGTGTCCAGGTGTGAGGGGTCCAGGTGTGAAGGCTTTAGGTGTGAAGGGTCCAGGTGTGAGGTGTCCAGGTGTGAAGGCTTCAGGTGTGAGAGGTTCAGGTGTGAAGGATTCAGATGTGAGGGGTCCAGGTGTGAAGGCTTCAGGTGTGAGAGGTTCAGGTGTGAGGGGTCCAGGTGTGAGGGGTCCAGGTGTGAAGGCTTCAGGTGTGAAGGCTTCAGGTGTGAGATGTTCAGGTGTGAAGGATTCAGGTGTGAGGGGTTCAGGTGTGAGAGGTTCAGGTGTGAGGGGTCCAGGTGTGAGGGGTCCAGGTGTGAGGGGTCCAGGTGTGAAGGGTTCAGGTGTGAAGGGTTCAGGTGTGAGGGGTCCAGGTGTGAGGGGTCCAGGTGTGAGGGCTTTAGGTGTGAGGGGTCCAGGTGTGAGGGGTCTTACCTGTTCAGCTCGACCTATCCGCTGCATCTCATCTCATCCCCATGTCCGGGCCTGACCGGCGGCGTGGACTCCTGCGGACCCCCGGTCCGGGTGGACCAGGCTGCTGCTGAGAGGACCTCTCGGCTCGGCTCGGGTCAGAGAAGCACAGACCCGGATCAGCTCGCCCTGCAGTCCGTGTGTTAGCGCAGATCCATCCCGGCCCGGGGCTCGGTTCTGACGGCTCCGATGATCCGGATAATATTCAGATGAGCACGTGACTGGCTGTTAGCATTAACGTTAGCATTAACGGGCTAATCACCGACAGCTAGCGCTAGCCTCGTTAGCTGCCATGCTAGCTGACTGACGCCGACAGACAGAGGCGGTGACCGCGCGGCGCGAGGCAGACGGCGGGAAACAGCTTTAATATTTAATATTTAAAAGTGTTTAAATATTTATGCATCTGTTTCCGCTCACGGGGTCACGTTAGCCTGTTAGCACGTTAGCCTCTGTGCCTCCAGCCGTCTTCCAGCCCTGTACGCTGTTCCCTTGGTAACGCTCCAGGTCTGCTGTCATTGGTCACCGGAGCTGACCCCGCCCACTGCCTGCCGAGCTGATCTGAGAGCAGCTCCAGCCTGTCAGCTGTGATGACGTCATGAGACCAGCAGGGGGCAGCAGAGACAAACACGAGCACTGTGACGTCACATGAAGAAGGTTATTTTATCATTTACATCATAAACGTTTAAATATATATATATATATATCTATTTTATATATATATAATTAATAATAATGATGTTTTCATGTACAGAAAACAGTTGCACCATCAGTCCTTTACCCAGTTTACAAATGTCTATAGATTTATACACATGTCCATATGTTTTTTTTCGTGTCAACATGTATGTTTATGTTTCATGCTTTTTCTGCTATGTGTTTTCCATCTACCTGTCATGTCCCTTGTCTCTTTATATGTATGTACAATTGAGAGTAAATTGAACCGGAGTCAAATTCCTCATGTGTGTACACACACCTGACCAATAAAAGCAGTTCTGATGGTGTCTCCTCTCAGTCTCTTCTCAGTCGGGTTGGACTCGTCCTGTCCACATGTCTCTGACTGAGGGTCTGTTTTATGAATCATCCCTGTGAGATAATGGACGCCCTCAGAGGACCATGAAGGAATGCAGCCTGGATGGAAACCACCGAGTCAGCTGACAGATGTGGGTCCACAGAGACCAATACAGACCACCACAGACTCCGAGCCAGGTTACATAACACCGACTGAACAGAGACAATCATGGGAGACTTAAACATCAAGTCACACCACACACCAGAACAGTTAACGTTAAATAAACGTTAAACTAACTCATTATATGAACATTAAATGAATGTTGAACTAACGCATTAGATCAACATTAAATCAACGTTAATCTAACTCATTATATCAACATTAAATTAATGTTGAACTAACTCATTACATCAACATTAAATCAACGTTAAACTAACTCATTACATCAATGTTAAATTAATGTTGAACTAACCATTACATCAACGTTAAATCAAAGTTAAACTAACTCATTACATCAACGTTAAATCAAAGTTAAACTACCTCATTACATCAACATTAAATCAAAGTTAAACTAACTCATTACATCAACATTAAATTAATGTTAAACTAACTCATTACATCAATGTTAAATCAAAGTTAAACTAACTCATTACATCAACATTAAATCAAAGTTAAACTAACTCATTACATCAGCATTAAATCCACTGTAAACTAACTCATTACATCAATGTTAAATCAAAGTTAAACTAACTCATTACATAAATGTTAAATCAATGTTGAACTAACTCATTACATCAACATTAAACTAACTCATTACATCAATGTATAATCAATGTTAATCTAACTCATTACATCAGGTGAAACCAACAGTCAACATAACATCTTTAAACAACGAAAGCCAATGTGACCTGTGTCATGTGACCTAAATAATCCAATAATCCTGTGGGCTCAGGTCCAGGTCCAAGTCCAGGTCCAGATCCAGGATTTGACACTCCCGAGATGCAGCACAGATGATTCCTCTCAGCTGGATTCGTCTTACCTGGATTCATCTCACCTGGACTGTTCTGACCTGAACCCATCTCACCTCAACTCCTCTGACTTGGACTTGTTTCACCTGGATTCCACTGACCTAAACTCGTCTCACTTGGATTCGTCTCACCTGAACTCGTCTCACTTGGACTCGTCTCACCTGAACTCGTCCCACCTAAACTTGTCTCAGCTAGACTTATCTGACCTGGACTGTCCTGACCTGAACTCATCTCACCTCAACTCCTCTGACTTGGACTCGTCTCACCTGGGCTTGTCTAACTTAAACTCGTCCCACTTGGACTCGTCTCACCTGGATTCATCTCACCTGGACTCGTCTCACGTAGACTCATCTCACCTGCACTCGTCTCACCTGAACTGCTCTGACCTGAACTCATCTCACCTCAACTCCTCTGACCTGAACTCGTCTCACTTGGACTCGTCTCACCTGGACTCATCTCACCTGAACTCCTATGACCTGAACTCGTCTCACCTCAACTCCTCTGACCTGAACTTGTCTCACCTGGATTCCTCTGACCTGAACTCGTCTAACCAGAACTCGTCTTACCTAGACTCGTCTCACCTGGACTCCTCTGACTTGGACTGGTCTCACCTCAATTCCTCTGACCTGAAGTGGTCTCACCTGCACAGGACCCTGTTACATGTCACATAACTGAACTGATGTATGTTCTGATATATATTTAAATGATTTATTTAGAGTTCTTGGAGGTTCAGTTCAAATCAGATTCCACTGAAGTCAAAGTAAATCAGGTCACCGTGTATTTCTACATATTTCTGTGTTTGTCAGCCTGAAACTGGATCAGATTTCACGTTCAGTACCTAACTCATTACATCAACATTAAATCAACGTTAATCTAACTCATTACATCAATGTTAAATCAATGTTAAACTACCTCATTACATCAATGTTAAATCAATGTTAAACTAACTCATTACATCAACATTAAATCACCGTTAAACTAACTCATTATATCAACATTAAATCAATATTAAACTAACTCATTATATCAACATTAAATCAATGTTAAACTAACTCATTACATCAACTTTAAAACAATGTTAAACTAACTCATTACATCAACATTAAATCACCGTTAAACTAACTCATTATATCAACATTAAATCAATATTAAACTAACTCATTATATCAACATTAAATCAATGTTAAACTAACTCATTACATCAACTTTAAAACAATGTTAAACTAACTCATTACATCAACATTAAATCACCGTTAAACTAACTCATTATATCAACATTAAATCAATATTAAACTAACTCATTATATCAACATTAAATCAATGTTAAACTAACTCATTACATCAACTTTAAAACAATGTTAAACTAACTCATTACATTAACATTAAATCAACGTTAAACTAACTCATTAAATCAACAATAAATCAACGTTAAACTAACTCATTAAATCAACAATAAATCAATGTTAAACTAACTCATATCAACATTAAATCAATGTTAAACTAACTCATTATATCAACATTAAATTAATGTTAAACTAACTCATTACATCAACAATAAATCAACGTTAAACTAACTCATTAAATCAACAATAAATCAATGTTAAACTAACTCATATCAACATTAAATCAGTGTTAAACTAACTCATTATATCAACATTAAATTAATGTTAAACTAACTCATTACATCAACGTTTAATCAATGTTACATCAACGTTAACGGAGGAAGCTAAGAAGAGAAAAGGAGAGAGTGAGCGAGCAAGAAGCCGCCGGACAAGAGTAAATGTGGGACTGACTTTTAGTGGTTGGTGAGAGCTTGGTGAAATAAAAGGCTGAAAGACAGACGCCGAGCTGGGCTGACTGCTGCTGGACTAGGCAGTGACATTAGCTGCTGCTGGGTCTGGTTCTGGGCTGACTGCTGCTGGACTAGGCAGTGATATCAGCTGCTGCTGGATCTGCTGCTGGGGACCTGGTTGATGTCTGGCTGTTGGCAAAGTTGTTGACTCGCTGAACTTGTTTCAGTGTGTGTAACAGTCTCAGGTAAAGTCTGTCATGTTTTTTTTATCACGAATGAAGAACATTATTTGTCAGAAGTGTTTTTCTGTCAGACTCCTGACTTCTTTTTTGGTTTCACACATTTTCCAGTGGAGGTCACAGCTGGATCCAAACATCTGCTGACTTCACCTGGAAACACTCAGCAGCACAAACAGACCGACAGGAGCTGAAGACGGAGCCGCTGGCTCCAAACAACGAGCAGCTGCTGATCACACCTGTTCAAAGTCAACACCTGTCTGAAACTAAAACTCTGAATCAGAATAAGATGAAGAAAGGGGACGGGACAGTGATGTTCTTGTCAGAATGAACATGGAGCAGTAGGTCACGTATAAAACACTCAGCGATGAACATGAAGCTGCTTCCTGCTGCTCTGCTTCCTCTCTGATGGACTCGGACCGGGCTAGTCCTCCTGCTGTGTGATGACTGTAACAATGGGGGCGCTCGGGCGGGACGAGTGGACTCAGCTTTCCCGTAAGACCCCGGAACAAACTGTGAAGGGTCACAGCGTGACACACATAAACATGAATGAACCTCTGCCAGTAAATGAGCATGCTCAGTACAGACATGTTGGCGTGTTCTCAACAACAAAGATGAAAAAATATATGATATTTGATGTCTTCACAGACTGTGTAAAACCTGAATGTGGTCTCCATGACGACGCCCACCTGTCAATCAAAGCGTCCCCGCTCTTAATCCTGCATAACTTTAAGCCTTAATATAATGTGAACAGGTGAGTTGTATATAAATTCACCCTCAGTACAGTTGTCATGAACGGGGAAATTAGCTACAGAGACCAAAACTGTTTTTTGTACCAGGCTGTAAACATGTTTATTTCTGCTGTGAAGTTGGACATTTGGACATGGGGACTTATGGAGACTGACTCACTTCTGGAGCCAGCCTCAAGTGGACATTAGAGGAACTGCAGCTTTTAGCTTTACTTCATAGACACAGAGGTTGATGATTGGATGATGACCAGATGATGAATGTTCCTTTAATGTTGTGAAACAGTCGGTGTGTTATTGCTCAACCCTCGCTGCACTCCTCTGCCCTTGTTCTCTGTAATCTTCAGCTTCACGCTGCATTGAATCTGTTTGGGTCTGCAAAGGATGGAGAGCAGCCAGAGGACAAACATCTGCTCACACTTAGACTGTTACAACCACTACACAACACACTACACAATACGCTACACGACACACTACACAACATGCTACACGACACACTACACAACATGCTACACAACATGCTACACGACATGATACACAACATGCTACACGACATGCTACAAAACATGCTACACAACACACTACACAACATGCTACACGACACACTACACAACATGCTACACAACATGCTACACGACATGCTACACGACACACTACACAACACGCTACAAAACATGCTACACGACACGCTACACGACACGCTACACGACACGCTGCACGACACACTACACAACATGCTGCACGACACACTACACAACATGCTGCACGACACACTACACAACATGCTACACGACATGATACACGACATGATACACAACACGCTACAAAACATGCTACACGACACACTATACAACATGCTACACAACATGCTACACAACATGATACACGACATGATACACAACACGCTACAAAACATGCTACACGACACGCTGCACGACATGATGCACGACACGCTACACGACACGATACAAGACACGCTACACGACATGCTGCACGACACGCTGCACGACATAATGCACGACACGCTGCACGACACACTACACAACATGCTGCACGACACACTACACAACATGCTGCACGACACACTACACAACATGCTACACAACATGCTACACGACATGATACACAACACGCTATAAAACATGCTACACGACATGCTGCACGACACGCTGCACGACAAGCTACAAAACATGCACGACACGCTACACGACACGCTGCACGACACGCTGCACGACACGCTACACGACACGCTACAAAACATGCATGACACGCTACACGACACGCTGCACGACACGCTACACGACATGATGCACGACACGCTGCACGACACACTACACAACATGCTGCACGACACACTACACAACATGCTACACGACATGATACATGACATGATACACAACACGCTACAAAACATGCTACACGACACACTATACAACATGCTACACGACATGCTGCACGACACGCTGCACGACAAGCTACAAAACATGCACGACACGCTACACGACACGCTGCACGACACGCTGCACGACACGCTACACGACACGCTACACGACACGCTACAAAACATGCATGACACGCTACACGACACGCTGCACGACACGCTACACGACATGATGCACGACACGCTGCACGACACACTACACAACATGCTGCACGACACACTATACAACATGCTACACGACATGCTGCACGACACGCTGCACGACAAGCTACAAAACATGCACGACACGCTACACGACACGCTGCACGACACGCTGCATGACACGCTACAAAACATGCATGACACGCTGCACGACACGCTACATGACACGCTACATGATATGCTACACAACATGCTACATAACACGCTACACGACACGCTACACAACATGCTACATGACACGCTACACGACACGCTACACAACATGCTACACGACACGCTACACGACACGCTACATGACATGCTACACAACATGCTACATGACATGCTACACAACATGCTACACGACATGCTACACGACATGCTACACGACATGCTACATGACATGCTACACAACATGCTACACGACATGCTACACGACATGCTACATGACGTTCTACACGGCATGCTACACGACATGCTACATGACGTGCTACACGACATGCTACATCACGTGCTACACGACATGCTACATGACGTTCTACACGGCATGCTACACGACATGCTACACAACATGCTACACGACGTGCTACACGACATGCTACACGACGTGCTACACGACATGCTATACGACGTGCTACACGACGTGCTACACGACGTGCTACATGACGTGCTACACGACGTGCTACATGATGTGCTACATGACGTGCTACACAACATGCTACATGACGTGCTACACAACATGCTACATGACGTGCTACACAACATGCTACATGACATGCTACATGACGTGCTACACGACGTGCTACATGACGTGCTACACGACATGCTACATGACGTGCTACACGACGTGCTACACAACATGCTACATGACATGCTACATGACGTGCTACACAACATGCTACACGACATGGTACACGACATGCTACACAACATGCTACATGACATGCTACACAACATGCTACATGACATGCTACACAATATGCTACACGACATGCTACACAACATGCTACACGACATGCTACACAACATGCTACATGACATGCTACAGGACATGCTACACGACATGCTACATGACATGCTACACAACATTCTACATGACGTGCTACACGACATGCTACATGACATGCTACATGACATGCTACATGTTGTGCTACACAACATGCTACATGACATGCTACACAACATGCTACATGACATGCTACACAACATGCTACACGACATGCTACACAACATGCTACACGACGTGCTACGCAACATGCTACACGACATGCTACACGACATGCTACATGACGTGCTACACAACATGCTACATGACGTGCTACACGACATGCTACATGACGTGCTACACAACATGCTACACAACACGCTACACAACATGCTACATGACGTGCTACACAACACGCTACACAACATGCTACATGACGTGCTACACAACATGCTACACAACATGCTACACAACACAGCGTCGCCCACTCTGGACCCCGGGATTCATTTAACTGTGGCCCCCCGAGTCACTACCTTCACGGTTTGTTTACGTGTTGGTATCAGAGTGTGTTCAGGTGTGAACAGACTGAAGGTGGCTCCAGGTTCAGTTCAGGTTGTTTTTCACGTGTGTGTGTTCTCGTCTAATCTTCTCATCAGTCTGTTTGAACGTTTGCAGCAGAAAATAGAAACTTATCGTCTCATCATGTTTTTAAGACAAGTTTGAACTTCTTCTGTTGGGAAACTCATTCTGACCAGCATAAACATCATGTTTATTTTACCTGTTCAAACCACACCTGAGAAATGTTTACCAGTTCAGAACAGACTAAGGACTCAAACAGACTAAAGACTCAGACTGAAGACTCAGACTGAGCAGACTGAAGACTCAGACTGAAGACTCAGACTGAAGACTCAGACTGAACAGACTAAAGACTCAGACTGAAGACTCAGACTAAAAATAGCAGCTTTGTTTCACTGCGCCTGCTGCAGTGTGATTGTGAAACAGTCTGTGATTGATGTCGAGGATTTGTGTGAACTGACATGAACCTGCCTGTCGGGATTACTGAGGAACAACATGGAGACCAGAAGAAGTGAAGCGAGACAAGACGAGATAAGACCGATGAGAGTCTCTGCTGGACTGGACGTGTTGTTTCAGGTACTGAACGTGAAATCTGATCCAGGTTCAGGCTGACAAACACAGAAATATGTAGAAATACACGGTGACCTGATTTACTTTGACTTCAGTGGAATCTGATTTGAACTGAACCTCCAAGAACTCTAAATAAATCATTTAAATATATATCAGAACATACATCAGTTCAGTTATGTGACATGTAACAGGGTCCTGTGCAGGTGAGACCACTTCAGGTCAGAGGAATTGAGGTGAGACCAGTCCAAGTCAGAGGAGACCAGGTGAGATGAGTCCAGGTGAGACGAGTCTAGGTAAGACGAGTTCTGGTTAGACGAGTTCAGGTCAGAGGAATCCAGGGGAGACGAGTTCAGGTCAGAGGAGTTGAGGTGAGACAAGTTCAGGTCATAGGAGTCCAGGTGAGACGAGTCCAAGTGAGACGAGTTCAGGTCAGAACAGTCCAGGTGAGACAAGTCCAAGTGAGACGAGTTCAGGTCAGAGCAGTCCAGGTGAGATGAGTCTAGCTGAGACAAGTTCAGGTGGGACGAGTCCAGGTGAGACGAGTTCAGGTGAGACGAGTTCAGGTGAGACGAGTCCAAGTGAGACGAGTTCAGGTGAGACGAGTCCAAGTGAGACGAGTTCAGGTCAGAGCAGTCCAGGTGAGATGAGTCTAGCTGAGACAAGTTCAGGTGGGACGAGTCCAGGTGAGACGAGTTCAGGTGAGACGAGTTCAGGTGAGACGAGTCCAAGTGAGACGAGTTCAGGTGAGACGAGTCCAAGTGAGACGAGTTCAGGTCAGAGCAGTCCAGGTGAGATGAGTCTAGCTGAGACAAGTTCAGGTGGGACGAGTCCAGGTGAGACGAGTTCAGGTGAGACGAGTCCAAGTGAGACGAGTTCAGGTGAGACGAGTCCAAGTGAGACGAGTTTAGGTCAGTGGAATCCAGGTGAAACAAGTCCAAGTCAGAGGAGTTGAGGTGAGATGGGTTCAGGTCAGAACAGTCCAGGTGAGATGAATCCAGGTAAGACGAATCCAGCTGAGAGGAATCATCTGTGCTGCATCTCGGGAGTGTCAAATCCTGGACCTGGACCTGGACTTGGACCTGGACCTGAGCCCACAGGATTATTGGATTATTTAGGTCACATGACACAGGTCACATTGGTTTTCCTTGTTTAAAGATGGTATGTTGACTGTTGGTTTCACCTGATGTGTCGGCATGGCGAGACTCGTTCAGAGACCGTGGAAAGTACCAGAGCGTCCGGAAAAGATCCTGCAGACGCCCCCAAGCCGGTCCGACCAGCTTCATGGAACATGAACCTGCTGATAGACCCGCAGTCTGCTGGTCTGCACGTCTGTACGTGTTGGCTCAACGTTGCATCACTTCTTCCTGTTTTACAGTAAAGGCTTGTTCCTCTGAAATCGAAACCCGACCTCAGAACCTCAGAACCTCAGTCAGGTTTAAGAACCAGAACCAGGTCAGCGGTTCGAGAGTCCTTGTTCAGGGTCACCTCCTCACGTAACATTTATGTTTCTATAACCATCAGTACTTATGATCAGGATCCATGATTCTGGTCCTGGTGCCGAGTCCTGATGTGTCATATCTGGGTCTGGTTCTGAAACATGAAATCAAGGAGACTAGATGGATTTTCAGGATCAAAGTTCAGGAGCAGAAAACGTTCACACAACCTTTAAACATTCAAACTGGATGATTCAGGATTTATTTGGTGGTTCTGGTCCACATTAAACTCTGGACTCTTTATCTGTTTTCTTTGGCCACATCAGATACTGTCATCAATCCAGCTGCTGCCCTGAGGGATCGACTGACACCGGCTGGTCCAGACCCACTTCAGGCTTCAGAAGGCCTCCTTGGTTCTGATGTAAAGCAAGCTCAGGAAACGAGCAGCGCCGAGATTAATGAGCTGCACATGAAACTCTATAACAGTCCAAACACCGCTGAGAGCCTGAGACCTCCAATAATAACAAACCCGGACCCCCCAGAACCACCCGGACCCACCCGGACCGCCCCACCCCTGCACAGATGGATGCTGTGAGCAGCTGAGGGGAGATAATGATTCAATCTTTGAACAAGAAATATAACAAAGACATCCCAGGACCAGAACCAGAGTCCTCCACAGTCCTAAACCAGAGACTCATTCTTCTTTGTCATGTCAAAGTAGATCAAACAGAACCTCTGAAACCTGCTGGAGGTTGTGCTCCAACTGGTCCGGTTGCAGAGCCTGGTTCTGTTAGCATGCTAACAGCATTTAATTAGCGGTTAGCTACTTTAGCATGTGGTTATGCTAAAGCCATCTGTCCATCATAAAGTGTTTAAATCACAGACTGAAGCTGATGGACTGATGAGACAGATGGACAGAGGACAGATGGACAGAGGACAGATGGACAGATGACAGAGGACAGATGGACAGATGGACAGATGGACAGATGGACAGAGGACAGAGGATAGATGGACAGATGGACAGATGGACAGAGGACAGAGGACAGATGGACAGATGACAGAGGACAGATGGACAGAGGACAGATGGACAGATGGACAGATGGACAGAGGACAGATGGACAGATGGACAGAGGACAGATGACAGAGACTCTTCATGTGGACTTGCTTTAAGGTGTCTGGTCTCATTGAGCCCCCCTCTGCTCTCTGCACACAAAGACTGGTTCTGTTTGGGTCAGCGTTCCGCCCCCACAGCCGCGGTCAGGACGGGGGGTTCAGTCCGCCCAGAACACGGTGTTCTGGAAATCTGTGTCACATTCTCTGCTGCAGCGTGAACCATGGAGGACTGCCAACAGGGCTGACACCAGACCAGCACGAGGAAGACCACGTCCCCCCTCTGAAGGATCCACTGCACAGCCACAGTGTACTTATATACAGTCATCTGAATCTATACATCATCAGTGTGTTACATAAATGAACTTATATATAAGACAGTCATCTGAATCTATACATCATCAGTGTGTTACATAAATTAACTTATATATAAGACAGTCATCTGAATCTATACATCATCGGTGTGTTACATAAATGAACTTATATATAAGACAGTCATCTGAATCTATGCATCATCGGTGTGTTACATAAATGAACTTATATATAAGACAGTCATCTGATGTTTACAGACGAGGTTGAATGTTAAAGTTTGATTGAATGATTGTATGTTTGACACATTTTGGATCATTTAAAAACATAAACAAATAAACAGAAGAATATTTATTTATTTATTTCACAAAGAATATTGAAAGTCTTTTGTTGTTTCCTCGTTTGTTTCCTGCTCGTCAACATAAACAGACACTGATCTGAGATCTGACCTGACGTCCTCTCTAACACTAAACTGAACCTCGGCTGGATTCTTCAGGTTTGTGGAATGTTAATGAAACCGACTCTGACCCGCAGAACCATCCAGAACCTCCTGACTGTACCTGAAACTGACTTGAAATCAGCTCAGTATCGGAGCTGTGGGTTTAAAATCTGCCTTTAAGCCAGGCAGCTTCCTCCAAGCAGCCGTGAACCAGGAACACCCAGAGCGGATTACTGCTCCATAAAACGACTTTATGACCCACATGGTGGGCTCGCTCATAAAGAGTTTCATTAAGCAGAGAAACAGAACCGGCTGCTGATCCGACGGGTCTGCTTCATGACTCATTTAAAGGTCAATGACTCACAGGAGAGACCTGCAGGGCCCAGAAGAACCTCAACTGAACAAGAACCTACAAAACAATTAAAGCAGGAGGTCAGCTGTGGAGCTGCAAGAACATCAACAAACACAAATACAACATACAGTAACCCTGACACACACATAATATAATGTACCATACATACAGTAAATATATAATTATAAATATAAATGTAGTTATAAATATAAATATGAATATAAATATGGTCTTCATGTTGTGTGTCCTGGTCAGATGAGTCGTCCACAGTCCATTCTGTCTGTCCTTCATGATGTCCGTCTGTCCATTGAAGGTTGCGTCAATAATTCAAATGACCTCCATATAAACAGAAAGACAGTTGATGACAGTTACCATGTTACCATGGCGACAGTGGGTTGAATGTGACAGGAAGTTCACAGCCTGAAACATCAAACAGGTTCAACATCGGGTTCCGAAGACGTCTCACTGATGGAGGTTCTGACCCGAAGACGTCTCACTGATGGAGGTTCTGACCCGAAGACGTCTCACTGATGGAGTCTGCAGAGGTTTGTGTGTTGTCAAGGCTGCAGACCTGAGGTGTTTTTACCCAGCATGCAGCTGTGATTGTGCCGCCTGCCTACTGTTGACAGAGGAGCTGCAGACTCTTGTGATGAATTCGGCTTGTTGACCTTTGTCTTGTTTCCAGTGTGTTTTCTCTGTCCAGTTCGTCAGTCTTGGTTCACCTCAGACTTACTACAGTAAATCAGCTTATTGGATCAGGACTCCCCATCAGGAACATTACGTTTGAATAGTAACCTTCCAAAACAACAACAACTCTAATCCTCCACGCTACTGTTTGTACTGCAGATTATCCAGAACTGAACCTGGACCAGGAATAGGACTCAGAATATTCAGTCTCAGAACCAACAACGACCCGAGTCACTGTCAGGAAACTGAGAAAAGAGCTCATAGTACTGACTAATGAAGGTCACCACAGGTCAGACACCTGAAGAAGAAACAATGACTTATCAGGATTGAAAACCTGCAGGAACCTTTGAGACCAGAGTCTCTGGTTCAGGTGAGTCTAGGTCTGAACTGTCTGTACTGCGGGAGAACCTGGGTGTGGTTCTGGTAAGAGAGATGTCTGCTGGACCTGCTGACACTGACACCCGACCCAGATCAGAGGAAGGATGGATGGACATCATGTGATAGATGAAGATTTTGATGATGTCAGAAACACAAAAAACAAGCACTGTGAATCAACTCTGGACATCACCTTCAACATGTAATTCACATATGATTAACATATAATTAACAATTATAATTGATGTAATTAACATATTAAAATTACCTCCAGGTGTTCGTCAGAGCTCCACAGTGGGTCCAACATTTACATCCATCATCATCATAAATGACTAACGGACCTTAATGAGGACCTGAGCTGAGATCAGCTTGTGGTTCTGTTTTGACTAAAGTCTGAATCAGCTGAATGAAACGCTGAGTCAGCACTCCTAGAATGTTTCATCAGTGTTTGTCTGCAGGCATTTAAACTGGTGACAGTTTGACCCACATCCCTATAAAACAGTCTGTTCACACAAAACTGCTCTGAACAAGGTTCTGTAGTAGGACCACTTCTATTCAGTTTATATTCAAGAACTCCTGAATATCAGGTCTTTGTCCAGCAAACGATGTGGGCTTCATAGATAATTGGACACCTTTCTGGGGAAAACCTGGTCTGATTAGGAGAGACGGCATCCATCCCACTTTGGATGGAGCAGCTCTCATATCTAGAAACATGGCCAAGTTTATTAGCTGACCAAAACCATGTCGACAACCCAGAGTTGAGACCAGGAAGCAGAGCTGCAGTCTTACACGCTTCTCTGCGCCTCCATTAGAGCAGTTGCCCACCCAGTCCTTTAGTATAGAGACTGTGTCTGTCCCCGTCCACCTACATTATTTAAAGATAAAACAAACAGAAGAGGAGTTCATCATAAAAACTTAATACAAATTAAATCAACATCTCCAACAGTCCAAAATAAGAGAATTAAATGTGGACTATTGAATATCAGGTCTTTGTCATCTAAAGCTGTCTTAGTCAATGAATTAATATCTGACTATGATATTGATTTGTTTTGCCTCACTGAAACCTGGCTGCAGGAGGATGAATATGTTAGCTTAAATGAATCCACTCCTCCGAGTCATTATAATACTCATGTTCCTCGAAGTACTGGTCGAGGTGGTGGAGTTGGAGCCATATTTGACTCAAGTCTATTAATAAATCCTAAACCTAAACTAAATTATAATTCATTTGAAAGTCTTGTTCTTAGCCTCACTCACCCAACCTGGAAAACTTTGCAGCCAATTTTATTTGTTACAGTATATCGAGCTCCAGGTCCTTATTCTGAATTTTTATCTGAATTTGCAGAATTTGCATCAGGCTTGATCCTTAAAACAGATAAAGTAATTATTGTAGGTGATTTTAACATTCATGTGGACAACCACAATGATAGTCTTAGTACTGCTTTTTTTTTAATAACTTTTATTTACCAGTTGTTAAACAAAAACATGTGCACCGACATGCCAGCATACAATTTCTTACAAAAATACAGTACAGTGCATACCAAAATACAGTTTCTTTTCTTTTTTCTTCTTTTTAGACACACTAAGAACTAATGTGAACAACCCCCCCACCCCTCAACCCTCTTACATAATTAAAGTGCAGTACAAAAAAGTAGGTATAACCACACTCATATGAAATAATATCCTACCTTACATAAATTAAATGGCAAATGAACCCAAGAAACAAACAAACAAACAAGAACAGAACTAACAAAACAAAACAACAACAACAGAGGGTGCTATAGCTGATCATTATAAGTACAAAGCAAATATTAAATATTAAATATTAATGGCTGCTTACTCCTCTATCATCCAAGCTATGTGTCTCTGACGGCACAGAGGGGCGGGTTCATACCTTGCTATCCACTGTTATCTTACGGAGAAACCTCCCGAGCTGGTAGAGCATCTAGATAGCTAAGCAGTGGTTTCCAGTGAGTGTAAAACCTGTCAGATGAGCCTCTGAGTGAGAATTTGATCTTCTCCAGTTTCAGAAGACTTAAAATATCATGTAACCAGACTTTGATTGATGGTGGTTGAGGAGCCTTCCACATTAAAAGAATCCTCTTACGAGCAATAAGGGAGGCAAAGGCGATGACATTATTTTGAGTGGCTGTGGTACGGAGATCATCTGGGGGCTTGCCGAAGATAGCAATATGTGGGGTTGGATTTAGATTCATGCCTACTATATCTGACATTGTTCTAAAAAATTGTTGCCAGAAGTTAGACAGTTTGGGGCATGCCCAAAACATATGGGTGAGGTTGCATGGAGTCTGCAAGCATCTACTACATTTCTCATCGAATTTGTCTGGGTAAAGCGTTGAGAGTTTTTCTTTGCAATAATGAAGCCTGTGAAGAACCTTAAATTGTATTAATGCAAGCCTAGCACAGCTGGATGTCGAGTTAACAGCCTCCACAGCCCCCTCCCAGAAGGTCTCAGAGAAATCCAGTTGGAGTTCTGACTCCCACTTCATCTTGATCCTATGTAAGGTAGATTCACTGGTCGGGGACAGTAGTTTATAAAAATAGGAGATATGGCCTTTTGTCAAAGTTTTAGTCTTCAGAACCAGGTCTATCCCGCTAGATGTTGGTATCTGTGGGAACGATGTAGTGTGTGTTTTTGCGAAATCCCGCAGTTGGAAGTACCGAAAAAAGTCAGATTTATGCAGATTAAAGGTGGAGGTTAATTGGCTGAAACTCGCAAATACACCATCGATGTACAAGTCTCCCAAACTACCTAGTCCTTTGTTCTTTAAGTTGGAGAAACGCGGGTCGATCCTTGCTGGGATGAACAGGTAATTATTACAGATGGGAGTTGGACCGGATTAGAGGTAAACTTTGATGGGGAGAGAGGCAAGGTGCTGCATGTTAACGCCAGCAACGATGAGGAGCAAGAGGCTGATTCACTCTGACACCAGATGGATTGAGGGGAAGTAAACCAAGACATTATCTTATGTACGTTGGCTGCCCAGTAGTAGCCGATCAAACTGGGTAAACCCAGACCTCCAGCCGATCTGTCCCTACAAAGCAGTGCGCGACATGCCCTTGGCCGTTGACCAGCCCAGATGAATGATGAAATGATAGTGTTTATAGCTGTGAAAAAGGACTTGGGAAGAAAGACGGGCAGACACTGAAACACATACAAGTAGCGTGGTAATACATTAATTTTTATAACTTGTATCCTACCGGTTAGGGACAATGGCAAGAAATTTCATCTTTGTAAATCGGATTTAACGTAGCTGTTAATGAAGTAAGGTTTCGCTCTCGCATCGTGCGCAAAGATCGTGTGATTGTAATGCCAAGATATTTAAATCCTGTGCCGGCCATTTTAAAAGGTATAGTCGATGGCGGTATGTCTATGGCCATACGGTTGATTGGTAAAAATTCGCTTTTAGAGATGTTCAGCTTGTACCCAGATAGACGACCAAAAGAATTTAATAATGCCAGAATGCGTGGGATGCTTGACAAAGGATCACTTACATAGAGAAGCAGATCATCTGCATATAATGAGACCTGGTGTTTTATTCCCCACCTTTCTTTAGTACTGCTTTTATCTCTCTATTAGACTCAACTGGCTTTTGTCAAAGTGTAAATAAACCGACTCATTGTCTGAACCACACTCTTGATCTCGTTCTTTCATATGGCATTGAAATTGATCATCTAATAGTCTTTCCACAGAATCCTCTTCTGTCTGACCATTTTTTAATAACCTTTGAGTTCATACTACCGGACTATAAGCCTTTGTGTAGAAGCTTCTACAGCAGATGTTTATCTGATAGTGCTGTAGCCAAATTTAAGGAAGTGATTCCTTCAGCATTGAATTCAATGCCATGTCTAACTGTAACAGAGGACTTGTCTGCTTCCTTTAGCCCCTCACAAATAGACCATCTTGTTGATAGTATTACAGGGCTCATTACGGACAACTCTAGACTCTATTGCACCTCTGAAAAAGAAGATAATTAAACAAAGAAGGCTAGCACCATGGTATAGCCAGCAGACTCGTAAATTAAAGCAAGAGGCACGTAAATCTGAATGCAAATGGCCACTAAACTGGAAGAATCTCATCTAGTCTGGCAAGATCTGAAACATACAGGAAGGCTCTCCGTAATGCCAGAGCAGCCTA